>NC_056733.1:988648125-988685625 GCF_019279795.1 Protopterus annectens
TTTCTGGTCCTTTTTTACTCTCATTTCTCTTATTTTACCTTCACTGTTGATTCTGCATCTCATCTCTCTGAAAAGCAGTCTCTGGAATCCTGGTTCTGACAGATTCATCCAGTCAGGATAAAACAGAAGAATATTCGTAGGTTCTGTTAAAGCAGCTTTATTATGTACTATTACATCAGGAATGAGGCATTAACTTTAACTTAGATAAACTTATAAACAAACTGACTTTCTCTCTCTTTCTCTCTCATACATGCTCACTCTCTGGCTGTGCTCTTAAAATGGCGCTGAAGCTCGCACATGCTAGCTATTTACATGCACGTGCTGTCCTTGGAAATTCTTCTTAGAGGTACAACACACATACATATGCTACAGGAGGTTTACTTAAATATTCCTCGGGATTCATGAAGCTTGCGCCAGGCGCAGGCGCAGTGTAGGCGGAATAAGGCCAAACATGGCCATCGAGCGATTCAGGTACGATCCAGTACCACGTGCACTACCGGCATACACCAGAACTGCGCAGCCCTCGGCATAGGTATGCTAATCACCCCATGCGTAGTGTCGCACCATGCAAATGAAGGCAGACAGTGATTCATGAAGTGGTGCAGGTGTAGCGTAAACCCACGGAAATGTAAACCAACAAACACAGTTTACATTTTCCCAAACAGAACATCGGAGCTATGGAAGCGGACCAGACTCATGTATTACAAAGTTAGCATATGCCAATGGCTAAATACACAGCCAATGGCATAAGAAAAGATGCACACCACCTGAAAAACAACATTTAATGTCATGTCCACAGTAACGCACAGTACAACAGCAGGGCATGTGTGCGCAAACTGGAACATAAAGAAATTATATAAAAATGTCATAAACTCACAATGTAATACAAATCAGGTTTACACCATAATACGCAATGGTAGGCATGGAACACCACAACTAAGGTGCAAGGGTTGCTAAGGGCCTGCAACAGTGTTCGGCTCGGTAGCTATGAATTAGTAGTCAATGCCATGCAAATGAGGCAGATAATACTGAATCGCAAATGCCCCGCCGGATGAAGGTTGTACCATACGGTGCAGCACTATAACACTGAGGAGTGGCTCAGAGGAGATATATGACATCAGCAGAGGTGTGTGCCACCGTAGCAGTAAGCACATTGGAGTAATCCAAATCTGGCTTGGCCATTGCTAAGTAAAGCTGTGGGGCAGGAGTGGGGAGGAAGGTATAGAATCGTTTAGCTGAGAGCACACATGGTGCCCAAAAGCGCATGTGTACGGGGATGAAAACGTGCCCAAAACCCAGTAAGCGGATGCACACGCCGCGAACAATAGCACAAACAGGAAGGTCAGGGGAAGAAAAGAAGGAAATGCTGAAGTAGGGTAATTGGAGTACTAATGAGCAATCAACACCAATCAACTCACGGCGGCCAATCGACGGCAGCTGACAAGTCTTCTCACAGAAACCTGCAAAACAGGCTAGGGGAGGCATTGGAATGCAAAGAAAGGAGGGGAGGCATTCGATTGCAAAGATAAGAGATCTGTCATAGCAGAGCAAAGCAAACTGACAGTAGACTGGCAATAGCACACATTACGCAAGATACGCCAGGTCTAGGAAAGTACAAATGAAAGCAGGCTGCTGGATGCATGCCAGAAAATGGTAGGTGGAACTTGCAGAAATGTAAAGGGAAGGTCAAGAGGTAATCCACGGCAGCCAAATGTAATGCAACACCAAAGGCACCACAATAGTAGTTCTGGTAGTAAAACACATAAGATACCCTGTAGCTACGATTGTACATACACACCCTATGACATCATCGGTGTTCACAGCACAATAATATAAAGTGTGAAAGCACCCTACACACACCTGTGTATTCCCAAACACTGCACCATAGGTGTAAACACACGGGGAACTTTTAAAATGTACATGTTGGGAGCTGCCATAGCTGTGATTCATCAGCATGTATTAGAGACTGACGGTGTTGTGGAGGATGATGCCGTCAACCACCACAGGCCCCGGAGGAGGAGAAGAGTGTTCAGACCAAGGGTAACATACCAGGGGCTACATGATCTGGAGATAGTAGAGCGTTACAGGGTGGACAGGGACATCTTACAGCAAATAGTGAAGCTGTGCCAGCCACACCTGAGAACCAGAAACAACAGAGGGGAACCTATCCCAGTGGACACGAAGGTATGTGTAAGCTTGTGAATACTAGCCACAGGTACCTTTCAAAGGCCAACTGAAGATATAATGGGGATCTCACAGGCATCAGCATCCAGGGTACTACACCAGTTCCTGGATGCCATGTTACCACATGCCAATGAGCATGTATACTTCCCCCGAAATCAGGAGGAGTTGGTCAGCAATATGCGTCACTTCCACCATGTGGCACACTACCCGGGGGTACTGGGTGTGATAGACTGCGTGCACATACAAATCAAGTCACCACCCGGTGAGCATGGTAAGCACTACATAAACCACAAGGGATTCCACTCCATCAACTGCCAGGTCATGTGCAATGCCCAGGGCATTATCATGGATGTGTGTGCTGGCAGCCCTGGAAGTTACCATGACTCCCATATCTGGCATGCCTCACAGCTGTATCAGGTATTTGTCAGGGGGGACATCCCACATGGCCACCTTGTGGGGGATGCTGGCTATGCACTGGAGCCGTGGATGATGACTCCCATCAGAAATGCACACACACCCATGCAAGAATGCCATAATGAGGCACACGCACAAACCAGAATCATCATAGAACGTGTGTTCAGGATTCTGAAATCACGGTTCTGGTGCTTGGATACATCTGGTGGAGCCTTGCAGTACTCTCCAGGCACGTGTGCCCACATCATCATAGTATGTGCCATGCTACATAATATGATCCAGCAGAAAAAGCTGCAGCAGGGACAAAATGGTGAAGGCCCTCATAGCCCACCGCAGTTGCCAAGGCCATCACAGGCACAGAGGGATTCAGACCATGAACACACTGTGCCAGCCCCAGTAGGCAGACGGAGGCATACCCAATATGCCTATGCCTTGGCAAAGAGGGAACGTATAGCACATACTCTGACAGTGTAGGCCCCTATGGACTGACACACCTCTCCACCTGCACACACAGCAAAATTGATGGCACACAAACATGACCACCTGTAAATTGTAATGTATAGGTGGCCCACTGTGTGAATCCTACATAGACAGCCCTCAAACATTGTACAAACAACAGCTATTGGAACGCGGATTGTCAACACCTGAACAGTACATGAGCCTATCAGCATATGGTGGTGCTGTGTGTATAGGTTCCCAGGTACATCGGCAGGTACACGGCCGATTGTCAGAGGCCATACACCAAACGGGGCAAACAGTGTCCGCTGTCGCCACAACATTGAGTAACCAACTGTTGCTTACAGGAGCAGAGGCAATCTTGGGAGCACATGTGTGTAAGCACTGTTCTGCACACACTCAGCATGGAGTCCCTGCTGCGTTAATGAGGGGCTCCACATAATATAATCATGGATGTTGTGTCAAGGCATGGGGTGTACCCATGACAGGTATTCGTCACCCCAGCATGCTCCACCTATGGTCGTTTGAAGGTGTACCACAGTATCATGTGTGGTCAGTGTGATATACATACCCAATGCTGGAGCACATCCAGTAAACATCACATGGACATACCATTAACTGGACTCATCAATATGTAAACTAACTGAGTTACCCATGTAAGTGCAGTATGGAGTAACAGCCATAGTATACTCCATGTACAAAACGACATAACACATGTACAAATCCCATGGCCATGTGTTAAATGCAGTGACTGTCATGCATGTTCCCTTTCCCACGTCCTGCAAGGGATGTAACGTAATCCCGAAGGCACGAGTAATGCATGTCGGATGCAGGTCAGCAGATCACGTTTAGCACACGTTAGCGGGAATATGCATTGCCCACTGCTGGTAAGCGACGTTTAAATATGACTATATGCATATGTGTGAAACAGGGATAAGCTTCACCGAATATCGCGCAGATTCTGGTCAATGATGTCCAGAACAGGTGAAACCAGCATTATTCACCCCTGTACTAATAGCGCCTGCTCTGAAGGGTAAAACAACCACTGCCAGGAGTCGAACACGCAATCATGTATAGAATCACCTAACACTATTGCTAGCCAAGATGCACCTATGGTAGGGTTGTCACCTCTCCAAATGACCAATGTGGGACATACGTCAGATGTCTGCAGACCGACACATACACCCGGCCAGTACGAAAATCAGAACTTCACTGTTTTTCCTAGATAAAAGCTCATTCTTGTAATGTTTACTTACTTATTCTGTTTCTATAACATATAGGTGGCTCAGATACAGAATAACTGTTTTATGCAACTATTACATAAACTATAGGAAATAAGTATGTCCTAAAATCTCAGGACATTTGCCATGTTTACAAATATTTTGCAGGACACAAATGCCCAAAGAGGGACTGTCCCTCGCAGAGTGGGACAGCTGGTAACCCTAACCTACAGCAGGTGTGTAATGTGACAGGTACAGACACAAATGTGCGGAGTCCAGGAAACAGTATACACCAACAAGTACACAATGAAAGGTGTAGCTTGCCTGTCACTTTCCCCATCAGATATACATATATATAATACAGATAGAAAGGGTGATAGAGTGATATATGTTGATATATATGGATTCAGCGATATCTGCCAATATATATAGATAGGTCAACGACATTCATAACACCTTGGAGGTACAAATAAATAGGATACTGCCAACTATGGAATGTGTAACATACCAACATGCGTAACCACGAGGCTGAAAGACCGAAAGAACACAGTACTGGAACAATACAACCGCGAGTAATAGTATGATGATATGAAGGGACATTTAGTTACTGCTGCCGGTGTTGCAGTCCACGTAGGTACTGTGTTCAACTGTGTTTGTGAGTGCCATAGTCTGTATATGTGTGTGTTGAGGGTGCCATGTGCATCTCTGTGTGACTGTAATGTGTGTGTTGTGTGTCTGCATCATGTGTCTGTTAGTGCCAACTCAGAGGTAGATCATTACGGTAGGTGTGGGTATAGCTAGCCGTAGGCATATGGTTACCACCTGTCCCACAGTAGGAGGGACAGCCCCTCCCTGGGCAGGTGTGTCCTGACATAAAACATTACAAAGGGCAAATGTCCGAGATTGTAGGACATTAATATGTCCCATATATAATGTAATAGTTGCATTAAATAGTTATGCCTGTATGTAAGAAATGTAAATGTTACATGCAATATGATAAGTAGCCAAAGTCCCACAACAATAGGTATGTATTGAGGATAAAAGTATGTGCTAACCTGTGTACTGACCGTGGCTATGTGTTGGCCTGTAAACACTGTTGTGTGTCCCGCAAGTGTCCAACAATGGCCATATGAAAAGGTGGCAACCCATGGCAAAGAGGTTCTGTTACCAACACACCTGAAATGACTGCAAATATCTGGGACAGAAATACACGGGATAGCTGTCACTTAGACATATCCCGTTACATATCGCTGCAATTCCGGAGGTATGGAAATATCAACCTCACCTGCATACTATATAGAAACAAATTAACAATGGCCCAATGTGCAATCCCGTAACATAAGTCAACTAACTGATAGCTCTTTAATTATAGGTTCATAGGTTCATACTAGGCTATCTGCCCTAGGGCATTTATAAGCCTAGCCCAGAGTTTTGTGACTTTTGCCACCCCTTTAGTTTGAAGGATACTATGCCCATTATTTAGCTGTGCCTCTGTCAAGCAGTGACACTGAGGTGATCCCTGGGGTATATCTGTGATCTCCCATCCATTGGTCAAGATTTCTCTTGAACAAAGCCAGCGAGGTGCTCTGCCTCACATGTACCGGGATTTTGTTCCACAGCATAGGGAGTCTCTGGGTGATGAATCTGTCCCTCCAGCACGTCCTATTTATGACCGTGTCAAGGTTCAAGTCTCATGCTCTTGTAGATCAGATGGATTTAGATTTTTTGAGGTGAAGCATGTTCATTAATTCCGGGTTGGACATGGCCTTGTATGTCTGGCACAGGTCACCTCTGAGCAGACGGTAAGCGACTGAGTAGAGCTGGAGCTCCTTCAGTCGGGCAGCATAGGACATATTTTTGAGACCCTTTAAACTTTTGGTGAGGGTGGAGCCCACACACATATATATGGAATATGTAGAAATGCAAGCCCCACAAACCTGTATATGCTACGTACACCCACCGACATCCCCCACACTAGAAACTATAGCAATACAGACTGTAATAACAGCACAAACATCCAGTCAGTCAATTACATCTGCAGAACCGTCAACATACCTTGTGAGAGACACAATTAAAGGTGCCATGCAAAATTGCAGCCGTTGTATAATGGAACAAATGGCGATGTTTGCAATAGTCCGTTATCAGACGTTGGGATGACAGGTGCACCCACATGTGGAACCACATACTCTAGCTGTCACACACAATCCACAGGGGACATGAATCCAAAGTATACTTGTCTCTATGCATAGCAGTTGCAATTACACATAACAAAACACAATACACCCCGAAGGTAGGGCAAATGGGCAACGCCCAAGTGGAAAATTCAATTATACCCCACTGTTGCCATGTAATTGGTGAATGGAGTAGCTGCACAGCTGATATGCAAGTAATTAGTCACTCAGGAACACCAATTGGTGGGAGGAAACCACATGTTGCAGTTATTGACGTATATAAGGATGACTTGCCAGACATTCAAACCGTATGCTCATACAAAATACCTGTTTAAGCAGTGTGAGAGAGATAGAGACGAAACTCCGTAACGATAACAAGGTATGTAGAACACTCGGTATGTAAGTTTATGTATAGCATGTTCTTTATTAGTTATTTACTGTATGCATAGCCTGGTTTGCATTAATTAAACATGTCCGCAATGCATAAAGTGGGAAAAGGTATTTATGTAGTGATGTCTTGCTGAGCATACTAACGCTTGTAGAAACTGTGCATCCAGCAGTGGGCCACAAGGTACACATCACAGACACCACAAGGGATGCTACATGAGGGCTTTAAACAGAACAATTCCATACAACCTGCCATCAGTGGTAGGGTATGTCCAACAAGTACGTGCCATAGCAGGAGATAGTATATGTTGATATACTGTCACAGTAGGCATGTGTATGGGCATATAACAACAATGACATGTCTAAGGTGGTCCCGCTGTGCAAGTATGCTTTGCATTATGGGATACTATGTGAAATATGTGTAATGCATAGTATTGTAAGTAGATATGTCAGATATTCTACACAGCATAACAGGCATATCATGCATACCAAAGGTATCGTCTATTGGCATGTACAATAACAGGATACCTATGGCTTGTAGGCACGGGACATTGTAATAGCATGATAGCTAATCTAAATGGAAGGGCTACCAAGTAACCATGCACAAAGTACATGTAATAGCTTCACAGGTTCATAGTGGGGTACTATGCAGTCTGGCAAGTCTATGTGTAAGCACAACTACAGTGTTCACACCAGTGGCACCTCTCTAGGGTAGTGTCCTGTGAACAGCAGAGCCATGTGTTACCTGCACCTCTGCACAGTACAGCCACTGCAGTGATCCCTGGTGTACGTGTCTCCCAACCACCAAGGGAGGTATCACATGAACAGTGCTACTGAGTGTCCCTGTGTGATGTACATAGGACTCATGTTCCAAAGCATGGTGAGTGTCCGGTTTGGGAATGTAACCCTCAAGCACATCCCACTCATTGTTGCGTGTGTGCACATATCCATGAGCATGTTGCTCACAGTGGCTTTTGCTTATGTCGCGTATGTGGAGTATATCCATTAATATTGTTGTGGACATGGGCCCTGTCTGTTCAGCAGAGGTCACCCCTGAGTATGTAGTATGCAAATGTGTACAGACGTGGTGTCCGTAGTTCAGCCGCATACTTTAACTGTCGGAGCTCAATAAATGTCATGGCATGTTAATGTTGTGGTATGTAAAGCTGTAGCTGTTGTGTAAGGTACACCCTAAATGGAGTGGTGTACCCTTGAATGTGTGTAGAAGTCTTGAGTTCAGAGGTACAATGGGTGCCTATGTAACAGCTACACACCCAGTACAGATAAGTGTGGCCACATAGAAGGATATCCACGCCACGGTGGCAATACGGTAAACACAGGAGTGGGTGCAACATACGTGTGTACTACAAACATGTACAATGTGACATGTATGTAGGGGACTACCACCTATGTGATAGTCAGTGGGTGAATGGTGTAATGCAAAGGTGATGTTCATGCACCTTGTGTCATGCAGCTTGAGGCCATGATATTCATATCAGGTATCTGTCACAGTGACACCCATATGGATGGAGTCAGTATCAGCTGGTGGATCAATCATGGCACTTTGTATGCAGGGGTTTGGAAAGCTAGGCAGGGAAAGTCCCTCTGTGCTAGCCTGTACCTCAGGGAAGCATATACTGAACATGAGGGGCCCTATGACTGAGGACTGCAGTATGCCAAATGTAACTGAAATGCAGTTGGTACTATGGTATGCTGCCCTCATTGTGTGTGTCCTGTCCATGAGCCACGTTGCATAACATCCTGAGACATAGGGTACAATGTGCAGGTGGATGTGTATGTTGTCAATACCAGAATGGAGAACGGTGCTGAAAGGCAATGAGAGGACAATGTAGGATATGTAGACTCCCGTACCATCATCAACTACCCTGGTAACTGTATGAAAGGAGTCCACCAGGTGTAGTGGCCATGCTCTGGCCCTAACAAGTCCAACCCGGGTGGCATCAAAGGACCGGAGACCAACAATGTCTCTGTGAATGACGTCCTTGATGATGTGCCCCATAGCCATGCAGAACAGTCCAGTCAGGTGTGTAGGACTATAGTCCCACTCGTGCATTGTGGTGCCACCTGTGTGGTGTGATAAATGTTGCTGTGTGCCATTCAGGGGCCACAATGTCTGATACAAGGCTATTACTGAATATGGTGGCCTAGCGGGGAGACATGTCATTCAGAGGTTTTTGGACATCACAGCCTGGAACTTTGGAAGGTGACATGGGGCCAGTGTCCCAGGACATATAGAGTGCAGGCTAGTACTGTGTAGGTGTGACCACAGGGACACCACAATGTTCCTGCATGGATTGTGGCCCTGTAGTGAGTGAGAGGGTGTAATGTTAGCATTGAATCCATCCGCCAGCATGTTGCCAGCATCACCTGGGTCTGTAATGTTCCTGAGTGAATGTTGTATGTGAGAGCAGATGTGGGTGTTGCCATCGACTACTGACATATGACCATAATGCCTTGTGGTACACCCCAGAATGTGTCTAGTAGCTAGTCTTGGAGTATGTGATGAGGGATACTGTGGCCCTACCAAGGCTGACCAGTGAGCTACCCCACCCATGGGATTGTACAGCATTGTGCAACAGCCTCCACCTGTTGCTGTACATTATGTCCATGGAACCTGACCACCAGAGTGGCATCTGTTATCTGGTGTGTACCATCATGGCTCTGTGTGGAATAGCATGATCCATGCAGTCGTGTATGTGCTAATGAAGTGCACTGGGGTATGTTTCAGCATTTGTATGTGCATCGTCCATCTGCATGGGTGTCATGATGTTAACAACCGTTGTCATAAGATGTCTGTAGTAGGTGTTGTAGTACTCATGTACTGTGTATGCTGTGAAGGGTGTGGTGCCGGGATGTGGCTAACAAGGTTGATTAGCATATGTTTGGAATCCACCAATGAGGGGATAACCCCAGGTGTGGAACGCCTGTTACATGTTGGTAGTGTTCATGTCAAGGTTAATGTTCGTCTTGGAGGTGGTGTGTATGGGTTGATCCAGCCGAGTGGAGGTTATGACTCATGGATGTGTCGGTACATGACTGGCTATCCCAGTTAAGTGTGGGGGTAGTGTCAGTCACACATCAGTAGTAGCTGTCTGAGCCCCACTGTCCAGTACACCAACAAATGAGGTCTGGTAACCGTGGGGTATGTTGTTGAATCTGTAGCTTGTTACAATGTCTATAGCAGTTCCGGACACAGTGAGTTGCATGTGGAGTACCTCTGATGCATTGTGCTAAGTAACTAGCCAGGATGTGTGTACAACATAGTGGGATATGGGAACACCTCAGCTGTGGGTGTGCCGGTCCAGGTATGTGCCTGAAAGGTATGGTCTGTCTATAATCTGTCATTGCAGGTGTGCTCTGCAGAGCTAGAGCCAGGTCCCAGTCACTGCAGAGATATTGGAGTGGTGCATTATAATGTGTGCCTTGCCTGCGTGCATCACAGAGGAAGATGCAAGCATTGTGTCACATGACCCCATGTCTTGCTTGCCAGTTCCCGTTCTGACGGTGACTGTTATTGGAAACTGTGCAAGACAGGCAGTATAGAAGCAGAAAGAGCCTTACATGTGATCTGTACTCCCAGGGCTGACAGGTGCAGGTCATGTGTGCCAAAGCATTGTGTTTGACCAGGTCAGTCAAAGCGGACAGATACCAGATGCCTGTGGAATGACAGCAGAAGCATAGGCAACTGTTGAAGTGACACAGTCAGTCATTGTACAGTGGTATTTGGTCCGGATGAATGCATAATGCTCCTCAGGGCTTGGCCCACACCTTCAGGGCTACAAGACTGGTGAGCTATTGCATATCCCTGCACACGTAGTCTGTGAAGTGGCATCTCAGGGCAGTCACACTAACATGGAGAATGACAGTCACATCGTAACTGGTGAGGTGTGGTATGGGTGCATAGGTTATGTTGCAGAGCCAGTTACCCGACAGCAAGATGTAAGCGACTATCGCCTTGTGTAGCCTGCTGTGTGGAACTGTAGTGTGACCGCCTACAGAGTCACCTATGACTGGTGTGTTGTGTATGTTATAACACCCTATTGGCTGTATGTGATGGGCACACATGAGTCTGTGGGCTATAAGTTGGCGATGTTATTTTCCGTGATGGGGGCTGCCTCTGGTGCCTACACAGAGTATGGAGAGGTACTGCACATGTTGTCCTTGCATGTGTGGCCTGTGGTGGAGATCATGTGAGACTATGTGATGAGTGGGGTGTGTTGCGAATGTTACACATCCTCACATGACAGGTGCAGTCAGGGTTGGTGACAGCATTACCCCCAGCACGGCTGCATAAGTGCATCCCCCACAGGCTGTAGTGTCGCATGTTGGGAGGTGAGCATTGAATGTGTACATGAGACAATTGCTCTATTGCCACATGTACGACATATCCATCATATAGACAGGCAATAGCACTGGTACATGACAGTTGGACATGCCTGTATATACAACCATGTCTCACAGGTTATGTGCGTTATGTATGTACAACAGCTGTTGTACCATAAGCAAGCTGGAAATTTTAGGACAGCCAGTGTACCTGTGGGAAATGGTGTGGAATGGGTGCTATATTAATCAGTAGCTCATGACATGCTCACAAATTCTGAACAAGTGCCTAGCATGACCATACAATACAGATAGGGTGTTGGATAATATCATCCCACAAGTGGTGATGACAGTCATAATGGGTGGCACCGCACTATAACCCTGCTGAGTATGGTGTGCATGTCCATGAAGCATTATCACTGTAGATGTTAGCAGTACAGATGCACAAGACAGCATGGATGTTTGATTACAAATACCTTTGTATGTCACAGGATTGTTCTACCAGTGGCCTGTTGACAGACTCACAACTACAAAAGGTGCCAGAGTGACATGTGCATATCACACCAGTGATAGCTACAGTAGAACAGGGTTAATGTGTATTACTCCACCCTCATTGTAGCCCATACCACACAGACAAATGTTAGGCATCTGTGTATGTAAGGATGTGAATGGCCATGCCCTATGAGTATAGCTGTGTCAGTGTTGTGAACAACATACAGAATGGGGTGTGTGGGTGAGGTGTGTGACATATGTGCACATTCTGATGGATGATATCAGCATTGTCACCGCTAGGTGAACATCCCTGTACCCATTAACTACCACCTAGAATGTTGTCAACATTATGGACACTGTGTAAGGGATGGTGCTGTGCAGTACACCTCCCTGACTTGGTGAAGTCTCCAGGACCCTTAGGTAGTCATACGAGGTGCCCATGTCATGACAGGGTGCCATCCATGAGCACGGAGATCATTGGACAGGCATATACAGCACTGGTGTGACCAATATTGGATCACATACCACCTTTAAGTGGTTATGGCCATGCGTGGATGGGCGATACCAGCCTTCACAATCCTCAACTCCACTATGCAGCATGCTGTCTACCTTGCATAAAGACATTTGCTACACCATGATGATGGACATGCTACATGTCCATGTCCTGATCTGTAAGACATACATCATGGACAGCCACCATCCTCATACTAGGATTGCCACATGCTGGACAGATCCCAGTGCCATACATGTGACATACTCCCACCATACCATGCAATCCTGTCCATCAAAGCTGCACATGTCATCCCAGTCATACATGGTGTGATGGCTGCATGGTAGATGTAGTATCAACTGTCTGGATCAGTAATGTGGCACTGATGCACCTCACGGTGGCATAATGGCTGTCTGTTACAGCTAGGAAACCTTGCCTGTACATGCTATGGTTGATAACCATCCCTGCAAATGACGTCCAACTAGCCATTGTCCCATGTCTATCACATGTGCAACACAGGCGATCCGTGGCAGGATGTTGAACAGCTGTACAGTGCTGTGTAGATGTATATGGCAAAACGCATGCATGTAGAGGTGTCCATGCGTATGTGTGCATTGTCACTGCTAAAGTCCATTAAGGATGTGTCTGTGTTGATATGTGACATATACACAGCATCAAGGTCAACAGCATTACCGTGGACACATCCAGGCATGTGCAGATAGGTAAGAACACCAGTGCAGGCAAATAGACATGCCCACATCAAGACAGCATTCACATGGTGTATGAACACAGTAATGAGGTTACACACATATATGGTGATGATATCCAATGCATAACGGGTGTGACATGTGTGTGACACAAACACATCAGTCGTGTCAGTGTCATGATGATTTGCAAAGATAACTGTGCAGATGTACTAGATGTCATAGAAATGTATGTGCAGCAGTATCTCTGTACATCTCTGATGTCGTACAGATAATGCCTCGTACAAGCCTTCCAGTGTACAGCCACCAGGAGGATGATGTCCTCATCCCATACCTCCATGAGAACTATGAGTTGTTGTTCAGCCATGTGCCACAGCATGCCAGCAGTGGGATGACCTGTGGCAGGATCTACGCAGGAGGGTGAATGATGTGGGTGGCCATAACCGCACCTACCAGCAGGTGCACAGACACTGCATGGACTTTATACGACATGCAAACAGCATGCCACTGCAATCGCCAGGGAACAAGGTGGAACAGGTGGTGGGCCACCAACCCAGCCCCCACTCACACACACCGAGGAGCTACTGGCCAGTCTGGGAACACCCTCAGAACAGCATCCACAAACACTAGCTGCCATCGTGGAGGAGGGTGTCTCCCAACCAATGAGCTTGGTGTTCCCTGGTAAGTCAGTACTGCACATATGGCTATGATATCCCATTTAGTTGCATGTGTCACTGTACATTATGTAAAGTAACAACATATGCAAGGTATGTGGACACACATGCTGCATACTACAGTATGCTACCCTGCGTATGCACACATGTGCATACTATATGCTATTATACAGGCGAATGTGTTAACATGCACAGTGCACCCTGTGGCTGTCATACAGTCATGGATAATGTTCATACTGCTGTGTCACCCCTATACAGGTACCTCTGGCGTGCCGCACAGACATGCGTCCGTTGCAGGTGAGACTGTCATCAGTATCAGGCATGTTAAAGCGCAGATCTATTTGCCATGTGGCCGGTTAACACTTGCACACTTGACGTTCGTTCCAGTCACGATATACAGGTTGCCTCACCCATCATTCACACAGGCCACCCATGTGCAATATATACAAACAAAATTATACACCGACTTGAAACCACAGTAGTTGTCATTGCTACATGTGTGGTCAGCTGTGCATACAATGGTGGAGGTATTCTACAATGGACGCATTTGTAGTATGTATTGGAACAACATGTGTGGTACGCACACAGTACCACACAGTGAGCTGTGATATGGGCAGCCCACAGGTGTCACCACTGTGTTATATGCCCCTGCATTGAGTGCACACATTGTGATGTGCCATCTGACATGTCCCAGACACTTAGTGTTCTGGCTGCAATATTGTCACACTATCCCATGACCCATACCCCACATACCAAACATACAACCCATTGTCTGCATAGCCCTATGGATGGTGACATATCTGACATCTATGGGTGTATTTCATATGGGACAACGCAGACATGTGAGATAGATGGCCATCACACACATTTGGCCAACACATGTGCACACATGGCCATGGGGGATGGCCAGAGACATGTAGCCACACAGTAGATGTGATGTGTATACACCCTGTTGCACATTGTCCACAAATGGTCCAATTATAGCCTTAGTTGACTGATTATACATGTATATGATGTGGTACATTGGACATCCTAAAAGCCTGTGCACAGCTAGTGTAGGTGTCACTGAAGTCTACCATATAAGTTCTGTTGAACATCACGACTGTGTCATAGCATGCAGTTATGGCTATGCAATGTGCACATATTATGCATTGTACAGCAATATAGATGCCTCATGATGCCATGCCATAGCACAGTGTCTGTACTTCACACTGTATAGCAATGTAGACGGCTCACACTACCCTTCCATGCTCATGCACATTTGCTAAACATGCATTCTATCTGTAGGGCATACAGACAACACTGCAATGTGATGCCCATTATGATGCTGTACATGTGTCAGGACACCATTGTGTCAGACATGTATGCATGTTAATGCACATGTCAGCAGATTACATGTCAAGGTCACGTCAGCCATGTGTACTGTTATCCTGTTCTGGTCCACATGGTGTATCACGAGGATGCATGCATACTACCATGATTGCGTGAACTGCATGGCTACTGATATGACACCTGCTTGCTGTAGTCTGCACCCCAGGGAGATATGCTTACTAACACTATTAATGTCTGAGCTGCATGCCCTCTGCTGTTTCACAGGCATGCTGCATGCCATCTGTCAAATCACATGCATGGTGTGTCTGTGAGTTTCTGTGTGTGTCTGTGTGTGTGTGTGTGTGTGTGTGTGTGTGTGTGTGTGTGTGTGTGTGTGTGTGTGTGTGTCTATTGTAATTTAGAGTCTTTCTTTGCATTCACATGTGATGTAGGTGCGTTACCCTCCTGCGGTCCATCTGATGTTAGTGTCCCCACAGATACTAGCAGTGATAAACATATGCATGAGGTACAGGCAGGGTTGTCAGGGGCTGAATCTGTGCCAATGGTTGCCATCCCAGTAATGTCACCCTCTTCCCCGCACACAGTTCTGCTGCCAACACATACCGCATCACCAGTGGCCATAGAGGAAGGACAGTCAGCGTCTGTTAGCGTGGAACAGGAATGTGGTGGCTACAGAAGGTGTGTCTACACACCATGGTGTCAGTGTAATGACTGCAGATGTGCCACACAGGCATGTGGCCGGTGCTGCTCGTAGGAGGACCTCTGGCAGACATGCACCTGCAGGACAGAGTGCAGCAGCTGGTATCACCAGATGCATGTTCCAGACTGTAATGGTGGCACAGACACATGCTGAATGGCAAAACAGAGAAGGGCAGAGGCTGCAGAGGGCTGCTATCCATACCCTAAATTACAACATCCAGGCATTGGCAAATGCTCAACAGCAGATTGCTGATGTTCTGGATAGGAGATTGAGTGACATGGTCGGAATCCTTGACCATGGCATGGCGATCCGTGAGCGTGAGCTGTCTGTGCTGGAACATCTGGTAGGAGCGAGGCATAGGCCACATGGACATAGACCAGCTACACCACCAAGTGCAGGTCAACGTGAGCATGCCACCTAACATGCCTGCTCCCATAGCACCGGTAGCAGTAGTAGTGCAGCTGGTGCTGCGCTGTCCACACCAGGACACAGCAGGCCATGTGGACATGGCCCTGGATGTTCCCAGTGGGGACACAGTTCCAGTGGACATGTGTCGTCAGACAGTAGCCAATCTGTACCTCCACCTGGTAGTGCCCGTGCAACCCCTGGCAGGCACAGGTCACATGGCCATGGCCGGACACAGTGAGCTGTACAACCTGGTCTGTACAATCTGGAGCTGTCAATAATACCCCGTGTAGGCCTCACAAAAGGTAGAACTGTGTGCACACATACATGCACGCAGCAAACACAACTGTAGGGCTCCACAACACCCACATGCATTCTGAACAGACATGTCCAATCAAATCACCGGCCCTTACACACACACATGATGTCATCTATTAGTGCAGCCTATGCCCCTGGCAAACATATCACCCTGTGCATATGATGAAGCCTGTGCCGCATCCCTGTCATCCACACCATAGGTGCAGAGATATGCTCAAATAGTCTCATGCACAGGGTGAACAGAATAGTGAGAGGTGTATGTAATATTACCTGTGTATGCATAGTGAGGGATGTGTATGTTGCAGTGGTTGTGTGTGAATAATGACAGATGTGTATGTGACATAGGTTGTGTACTGTCGACATGCACCGGTCATACCATGTAGTTCAGGTGCAGCATGCATTGTGATGTGGTCACAGTATGTGTCTCGGTTACATCAGTAGCAGCATGTTGGTAATAATACCATGGTTCCCTCCTATGGTGTACTTGCATGTGCCTACAGGTAGCAGTGTTTGCAGTCCCCCACGTGTAACTGTGGAGTACTCACAGGCACGTATGGCAATATCAGCATGCTACATGTACCCTCAACCTGACTGTTGGAAACTCTAACATGGCACAGATGTCTGCACATATACTGCACCTGAAGCATGTGGTCAGTGGCACATGCTACAGTAGACAGAGACGTGACATACATAGCAGGAAACATTACAGGTATGGTGACATGGTGCAGGGGTTGTACACAATGGTCTGGCCAATGATGATGTGAGGTGTCACTTGATAGCTGGAGGCCACACTATGTAGCAGTAAGTCCCTGTAACAGTACGGGAACATGGCCATATTCACAGGATGTACACCACTATAATGCACACACCATAGTGTTGAGGTGGGGACCCTTGCCTATGTGGTCATCACCCTCGCAGTACTTTGCACCCACATGACGTGTCAGAGAGAAGGAACATGCACAGGTAGCCAGTATGGCTGGGACCTATGGCATCAACAGGGTAGTGCACTGCATCACCATGATGGTTAGTCACCATGTGGGGTTAGTGATAAGTTCTCACTGTATGTTAGCATACACCCTCACACCAAGAACCAGACATACATACATAAACACGCACACACACACACACACACACACACACACACACTGTGGTGACCAGACATGTGCATACGGACAGCCGACATGTGTGATGCACCACACCTGCCGACGTCATGCTTCCCACACTGAAGTATGTACAGATCTCTACAACGGTGTAAAGGGATGTGTAATAACTAGGACATAATCCCCATATGTGGCATCTGTGGTCACACATTCAGACACACATGGCAGTGCTGGGAAAGATACACCTGCCATATGATGAGACATTTGATAGACATGCAGCGGTATTGTCCACATTATGTGTAGCAAAGCTATGTCTGGCAATTCTGCTGCTATATGCACACGGGAGGATGTAGGTGTTACAGGTGTCATGTGACATACAGTGGGTAACACCTGACCACTATGTATGCGTTATGTCAGCACCATCATGTAACAGTGACATAGCGTACTGTTTGCACATGGCATGGTAGGATGGCGTGTGACACAACTGTGAGCCATCTCCTGCACACATACATCTACACAGGTGGATCACCACTTTATGTACACACATCCATCCATACGTGCTGTCTGTATGTCACCGTATACAGGTGTCAATGATGGGGCTGCATTGCGACTGCATGTTGTAGTTAGGCACAACTATGTTATGGACATCAGCTACTGGACATGCATGGTTGCTGCATGCACAGTACAGATGTCACATGTGTCTCCTGTTGCCATGTTTGTATGCATTGCTATTGTTGGACATGTGTGTTGACATACATAACACATGGACTGTGGTATGATATCACGGGTGTCACAGGCAAGCAGTACAAGGGTATGTGTCCCGGTCAACATTGCTACCCCCTGTACTGTGAGCATTCAACAGATATGAACCCACCTTCCATTTGCGTGCATAGCATTGCTTAGGCCACTGTTCTGCACGGGGTACATCAAAGGCGATGCTATGTATGTATGTGTTGTCTGTGCAGTCCATGCACACATCCAAAAAATCACATGTATGCCATATCCAAATGTGTGTTCATTGGTGCACAGCAATTGTCATGTGTCACAGCTGTGTAAGGGCCGTGGTATGTCTTGAGCTGACCTGTTCATGTATACTGGTAATGTTGCAATGCATAACACCTGTTGGAACCCTGTCGGTACATGTGTACTCTGCACAGCTGGTGTAGACCTCTATACAGCCCACTGGTCATGTGTCACATGGTGTTGTGGTACTGTAAGGCTGTGTATTGCTGCACCAATGACATGGTGATGTCTTGACAGCTACAGTGTACACTGCAGTGTGTACGTCTGTGACCTGCACCTGTGACAGCTGTGATGGCAGCTGAGTGTGTACAGGTCACTGCATGTGTGCGACCACCCTGTGTGTGAAGACAGTTATACCTTACTGTGCCCTTCCGTGTGTACACTCTATCCGCATTCAAGATGGCACTTTGCAACTGCTACATGTGTGAGCATGCCCAGTACGCTGTTGTGTAGATGGACACACAGTAGAGTCCAAGTACGCTGTTGTGTAGATGGACACACAGTACAGTCCAAACCGAGACCTTCCATGTTTACACTCCATCTGCATGCAAGAAAGCCCTTTGCAACAGCTAAGTGTGTGAGCATGACCAGTACACAGTGGTGTAGATACACACACAGTACAGTCCAAACTGAGCCCTTGCGTATTAAGACCCCGTCTGCATGCAAGACGGCCCTGTGCAACTGCGAAGTGTGTGAGCATGCCTAGTACGCCGTTGTGTAGATCGACACACAGTATGGTCCGAACGGGCGTGTATTACCAGGCATGTGGCCATGGCATTGTGTTTGTGATGTCCCTCTGTGCATGGGCATGGCCGTTGACATCCTGTATTGCCATGGTGGCCATCCAGGCAGCAGATGTCCATATTCAATGTCAGGATGGATGCCTACCGAGTACACACTGGGTGACTATCTTGATGGGTGTACTGTCTGTGGTGCGTACTGTGTCTATGTATGGTTGTTGTAGTGCTCCATACATCTATAGTTGCCCCAATTGCACCACTGCCGTGTGTTTGTGTACGTCTCCCATGGAACAGTAATATGTCTGACCGTACACTCTCTATACAATCCCTGCTGGTGTCCTGGCCTTTGCGGATGATGACACATGCCTAGAAGAATGCCTCTGGGACCGCTGTGTTTAGTAATCTCAGTAGCGCATTCTGTAAATGCGTCATGCTGTAGTGTGATAGGGTAGTTAGGTGTATGTTCGACCCCAACCCTGCCAAGTGTGTGTGTGTGTGTGTGTGTGTGTGTGTGTGTGTGTGTGTGTGTGTGTGTGTGCGTGCGCATGCTCTCGTCTGCCTGGGGACTCAAGTTATGCTTTTAGACACCTCACACCACAGATATATCCTGCCAATGTCTTTGCCTTTGTGGATGATGACATGCACCTAGAAGTATGCCTCTGGGACTGCTGTGTTTAGTAATGTCGGTAGCGCATTCTGTAAATGCGCCATTCTGTAGTGTGATAGAGCAGTTAGGTGTATGTTCGACTCCCAGCCCTGCCAAGTGTGTGTGTGTGTGTGTGTGTGTGTGTGTGTGTGTGTGTGTGTGTGTGTGTGTGTGTGTGTGTGTGTGTGCACAAGCTCTCGTCTGGCTGGGGACCCAAGTTATGCTGTTAGATGCCTCACACCACAGATATATCCTGCCAACATCTTTGCCTTTGCAGATGTCGACATGCGCCTAGAAGAATGCCTCTGGGACTGCTTTGTTTAGTAATCTCGGTAGCGCGTTCTGTAAATGCATCATGCTGTAGTGTGATAGGGTAGTTAGGTGTATGTTTGACTCCCAGCCTTGCCAAGTGTGTGTGTTTCCAGCTGCATGACAACAGTACATTGCTTTTACAGTATTCACTCACCATAACATCCGTGCAGCGTCTTTGCCTTTGATGCTGCTGTCTGCAGGCTAGACATATGCCTGTGTGAATGCTGTGATCTGCTGATCACAGTTGCTCGTTCTGTGACTGCATAATACTGTTGTGTAGTACAATGGCTATGTTTGTGTTCTGCTTCCAACCCTGCCATGTGTGTTGTGTGGGTGTGTGTGTGTGTATGTCTGTAGTTATCTATATATATATATATATATATATATATATATATATATATATATATATATTGAGATTAACACTCTTGAATGTGCTGCATTATCTGTACATGATCACCTTGGATGTATGTACATGTGCTATGGCTCTGTGATAGTGCACATACTGTGTGCTGTAGTGATGGTGGGTTATACTTGTGTAGTGACCAGTTATTGTGTTGCTGGGTATTACAAGGGGCATTGGAAACAATGTTAGTACAGCACCTATGCATGGTTGTATGCACATCTCGGCAACAGTCAGCAGTGGTTATCACTTTGCAGGGGGAGTACGGATCATATCCATATGTCGTAACTGACAATTCTATGCAACTCAGGTTAACATTACTGACTCACGTTTATCCACAGGTTGTAGTACAAATCCCAGGACTGTATGTGTATACAGTGACAGGTGCAGAACTGGGTTAGTGTTTGGATGCATGGAGGGGTGTCCATAGCCAGTAATGGCGATCTCTACAGCCTGGCAGGTACAGTCTGTGACTGTCCCACAACCTCCTATATATGGCTGACACCTGCTGTACTTGTGTATATGCAGATACACACACGTACCACAAACAGCTAGGGCTATCACATACACAATCCCATTGCATCACCATTGGGCCATGCAATAACTGTTGTCCCTCTCACTCACACACACACACACACACACACACACACACACACACACACACACACACACACACACACACACACACACACACACACACACACACACACCTACGTGTAAACTGGATGGCTCAATGACATCTCTGGAATTGTAACACCACACCCTTTGCATATGATCACCTGTGCCACCACATGTTATGTGTAACATTGATGCAAGATCAGACTAACCTGGTGCTGATGCACACGGTGGCTTTATTCCACTGTATTGATGTTAGACTGCTGTTAACACAAACTGAGATACTTCCAGGTGTATATCAGCAGGCATGATGCATTGCAGCTGTGACCATTAATGTAGCATAGTTTACAACACTGTTAATTCTGATGTTGTATTCTCCATCCATGTGCCATTTCACTGATGTGTGTAGTACTGGCAGCATGTGTGAGCATGCAGTACGTGTGTGATGTGTGTAGTACACATGTATACATAATTACAAACACGTACACTGGCATACACAACATTACACGGGCTTCACCATTCGTACAGTAGCCTACTCATTCTTCAACATGCACACACAGGCTGACACGTGAGCACACATGCATACTCGGGCTTACTGGCATGCATGGGTGTGGACACACTGTGGGCAGGTTTGCAGGTAACATCACTGGCATCCATGAGGTACACCGTCAGTCTCCTAACTTACCTAGGATACCTCATAACACGCCTCTTCCACTGAGTACTCACAGCAAACATGTGACACTGCTCCGGTAAGAGTACAGTGTTTTATACATACACACTGATGTTGTCACCTATCTTGTACTCTACTCGTCCCCTTATCCCACACTACACTGTAGAGACTTAGGCCCATATGGCGTGACATGTTGTGCTTCACTATCCTCAGCCTCACTTGCATCAGATTGCCTACAAATGCTTCGTTACATCTCAGGCAGAGCGCTTCCACACATGACAACCAGTATGCAGTAGCCATGTTGTCTCCAGCTTGCCATTCATCTCCATAGCGTACTAACATCTAACTAAATCTACATTTTTATTGTATATTATACATATTTGACTTGTTTTGAAGCGCAGCGCGTTCCCGTGGCGCTGCGCTATGATTCCACACCCTATATCGGGGGAGGGCAACTACAGTTTTATTGATATCCAATGGACAATAATGCCACTGGCCTTAGATTTGGGTATTGGTATGCTTCTTCCACTGTGTTCATACCGTATTTGCAGCTGTCATTGCTCCATTTAGCAACATGCAGAATATTAGTCGCCTATCATCCGGGTACATTTCTGCACATAACACTGCTCTTGCACAGACAGCTGACTGTTTCATGTATCACATATTTGCATAGCTTTCACATACAACTGGGGTATGTTGCAAATGCCAACATGTCTGTGCAACGTTCATGTTACGGGCGGTCTTACATGTCCCTACAGGAGTTTGCTGAATAGCTTGGCAGACATCTTTCCTTGCTGTACTCTCACTGTACTCGTACATGCCAGAGGCTTCGTGTATCATGGCCTAGGCTTTGCTGTGTGTTATGTCTATTTGTGGTGTGTGCATGGCTGTGGGTATGTCCCACTGCCATCATTTCTACAGGTGACAGCCCTATGGGTACTTCATGTAGACTCCTGTGTCATTTGACATGTCAGCACATACCTGCGGCCAATACTGAACTTCCTACTGCAGCGCTTTTCATACCTTCTGAGTTATGTTGCAGTCAACAATGCTGTTTCCTCAGACATGTATCCATTTCTGATCATACCTCTCAACCTCCTAGAGCAACAATGTGGACAAAGCCTAAAATGATGGAGGGACATATAGGGGCGGATTTTAAATATTGCTCTTACAAACATAGATAGTTGACGGAATAATCGGTTTTGCAGTAGTATGACTTTTCTGAGGATTTGAAGTCTTAAACTCAACTGTTTGTCATTATTGAATGACATCAGTTCTTGGGTATTTGCCAGAAAGGTACAGATTTTAAGACAAACACACCAAACATATGGGGCATAACCCTGCACATTCTGCGTAAATCTGAACAGTTGTGAAGTATGTTTCTGATACAGGATATCAATTTTCTTACATCAATACGCACAAAGTATGGACGCATCACAGGACAGATGCCAGTACATTTATATTGCAGAACACACCCACCCAGAGGGTTGTATTCCTCACAGAGGCCAACAGGTGCTTATCCGCACTACTTATTCTATCATGTACCTTATGTGTACGCCGGTATTTGCGCTTTATGTCAGTGGCAGCGCTCACGTATGAGTATGGGGGACAGGACACTGTATTGGTGACACTGCATAACACCCTGAGGGACACCTGTGTTTTGAGTCTATTACTTTCCACATTGACTTTCACAGGGCATACGTTGTCATTAACATATGTCGAGGTACATGCTTTAGACTTGTACATGTTTTGTCATTTGTCCTGACGTCTTTCTTCACACCTGTCCACCTATTATCACTAGTTCTATTCCTTTATTTAGGACAGGTTACCTTAATACCTCTCACCTGAACACATTATGGGTAAATGACCCGAGGTTTGACCTATGATCTTGTTACATTTGTCATAATATTGTGCAATTCTGGTAAATTACTGGCAAGGCATTACGGACTGTGTGGTTAGATGATAATGACTGACATTTTTATGACATGATTAGTAACCCTCATAACATTCATATTCCTGACTATGCCAGTATTCTATCAACGTTCTGACTTTCTCAGGGGTATATCTAATATAGTCCCTATTTGTATTTCATATACAATGCCTTAGTGCAGCTGTCTTATTCTGACAGTTTGGCAGGTATGGTTACCATCTTGGTCGTACACATGTCCATCCATGATAATCGCCTACATGACACTGATATAGGTCCCTGCATATTCCCACAATGGTTTACACAATATCCAGTAGATGGTTTGACCCGTTATTGAGAATATAGGTGTGTGCTATACCCACATCACTCCCACGGGGCGGACCTAATAAATCTGTGCCAACCAACACCTAGGCCCATTTCTGCATACCCATGATTCCCATACCTGACACCCCTCCACAGTACCCATTACACATGTTTAATGTGAGTGGTAATAAAGTGAGGAGACACTTCTAAGCACTCCCCACTCTCCGGATATCAGGTCGTACGTCATACATTCTATCGACACATGTGTTATTACCCTTGCACCTGCTACTGTTGCATGTACAACTTTATCGTATTTGCTGGGATCACTTCTTTTGCATCAATGACGGTTGACACTACGTATGGATCAATTTTTGGGGTCCTGCAATGGACATCTATATTCATGTTTAAAGTGTAGAATCTGCCGGCCTGTCACACTGGTACTTTCCGGCCAATGGTTCGGAAAGCAGCGGTTTATTCACCTTTCGTGCATGTCTGTTTGTCTACCCATAATAGCTATACCGTGGCCTATTTATGTACATGTGTTATATCTACAGGACATATGTTTGTTGTGTATACATATATACATGTACAGTCCTCATTTCATAATTTGCTTTGGTTTACGTCTGTGGATTATGTGTATACACATATATCTATATCCATACCATACCTTTCCACTCTACAGATTGTCGCAGACTGTACAGCTGGTTGCCTCTTTATCTTCGGTGTGTTTTTCATAACCTTGTGTCTATCTGGCAATTTATTGGCATTTCATTAAAGACTGACGTTGGGAAATACTGGCAAGCAGTTCAGGTTACGACTGCATACCCTTCAGAGAATCCATGCTACTGACACACATGTTATTCTATCCACTTTCTATGTTTGTTCTGGCACATATCTGGGGTTTGTTCCTATTTGTACCGGTAGTTTGCATGGCTTTGTCCAGTTTCATACTTTACAGGGTTAACAGGTTTGAGCCATGTATATCTAACATGGGGGAAACAGCATTCATTTACTATGCTGTGAGCGGATCACACACGTGCAGGCGCACTTGCATATACATGTTGTGGGTTACATATGTTTAATAGATATATGTGCTTACGCGGCCTTTCATACTTCTGACCATAACACTTACATATTTGTAGTCTGGTTTACAGACTGATGCAAAACACATGGTTTACCTTTATGTATTTAAATGTGTGTACAGCATGAACGCATTCATTACACTTTAAAGGGATATGTGCAGTGGTCGTAGGTCAACCGGGACTGCATTCACATTGGACGGATGCCGGAAACAGTATTCTGTTGCTGTTCTGCCTCATTGATATGCATACCCATAGTACTTAGCTACATCAACATATGCCTCACCGCTTCACTTACAACACAGGCATCCATTCTCCTGCTGGGAAAAATGCGGTACTACATATTACACATTCCCTATTGCCTACTGCTGTGGACCCCAGCTGCATTGTTAATCACTCCAAGGATATGCCGAACACCAAGGCATATAGTCATAGCACATACAGGTCTCTGATTTTCAGGGTGTTCATATAGTGATCTGGGTATAGGCTTATCCGCCTGGTGAACGGAACTTCCCTGGCTGAGTTCAAATGTCAGACGAAGCATATGGACAGGGAGTTTCTCCCTATTATGAACATTTTACCTGTATTTATAGACACAGGTGTTTGGGCACCTGTCAGGAGCTTATTCTGTTGGCTGTACATATTATGGGTGGGGTTGTTATGGTCCATACTCCACGGTGGGTGGGGGGGATTTCCTATTCACATTTGACTATTACCTGTATTCATTCATACGGAGATTATTATCTTGGACATGATGAGACTACAGGTATGCAGTTGTACATTACACAAATGTGATGGGTTGTTACTGTAAATATGTATGGACCATACCTCTCAACCTCTTAGTGCAACAAATCTGCGCAAACCCTACATGATGGGGAGAGTAAGAGGGACACATTTTAACTATTGTCCTTACAAGCTTAGAACGTTGATAGAATACTAGGTTTTGCATTATCATGACTCTTCTGCGGGATGTGGAGTCTTATACTTAATCCTCATTATTTCATGACGTCAATCCACACCTATTTACTGGACAGACGCAAATTGTCAGAGGCACACAACAACAATATGAGCCAACACTCTGGTCATTCTGAGAATATCTGGACAGTTGAGTGGTATGGTACGGACCTCTGTAATATGCTGCTGTGTTCTGACACAGCAGTAGCTCGGCATTAAAGACAGAAGTCGGAACGTGCTGGCAGACAGTTGAGTTTCAGACTTCATACTCTGGACATTAATGCCATTGTGCAAACTGTTATTCTATACTATTTTTATGTTTATCCATCCAAATGGATATATTCCTGCTTGCACCTGATATACATTCTAGGGATCTCACTCCTCTGAGCTCTCCATAATCCTGCTCCTCTCTACCCTCCAGTTAACCAGACTTAGCTGACACTCACTTGACTCCAAGTATGTAATTGTTGTAAATATCTGTATTACCACTACAAAAATCTGGATTTGCACTATCTTATTATGCACATTTTATGTATGTGTATTTCCTGACTGTATGAATTTTACTCTTGTATTTTACCTTTAACATTATGTAGCCTTTATTTCCTTATATTGCTTGTGGAGCTTTTCTCCCCGGGCCTCCACTGTAACTGGGCACTTCTTGGCCCAGTGGACTTCCCAGGTACTCAAACTGCACATAAATGATAAATTCTAACAGCTATCTTTGCAACCTGTACCTGCTTTTGGACCTTTGTCTCACTTGTATTCACGGCTCTGTCCAGATATCTAGCTCACACAAGTTGTCAGGTATGGTCGGTCACACCTGCACACAGTAAGTATCCCTCACACGTCATCAGGGTTATCCTGTTAATGTCGGGTGTCTTCCTCACCCTTCTGCGGTTTGCCACTATGCAAATGTGTGCAATATATTCTCCTGCCTATTTGTGTCAGGACACATGCGTCACGGGAAGGTGTTTTATCCTGGGTACTAGGTTATGCATGACCACTCAGGTCTGTACAGTGTCCTGGACCTCTACTTCATGTTCTGACTTGTGTCCAGATATCTACTGGATTGGACATCTTGTCGTCATACCCATTCTACTATTTACACAGGTTACTTATCCCTTAAGGGATATTCCAAAAATTGGACCAGTCCAAAACAAATCCGATATAGAAAAGTATTTTGGCTTTATGAAAATGTGCAGGGGGTTTAACATGTAGGGAATACATGGTTTGCAATCCTGACACTGCCTAGGGTGACAATACCTACTACATATGCGTAGGGGTCGCTATGTGTAGCTGTGTCTGCAACAAACCAGTAGGCCAAGTACGGCTGGATTTGGTCTACGTTCTGTTACGGGGTTGGGTTGTGTGATGTAGAGGGTATGCTGGGTAGGCTATTATGCAGCCAGGTGTGTTGCATTTGTTATGGCCAGTTCCATCAGGACCAACCTGTGGGTATGTGACGGTGACATATCTATACATTTGTATCGCACATTTCCATATTCATATGTTTGTGGGATTGTGTTCTACACTATGGCCTGTCTGCTTCTCTTGCAGCTGTTTCCCCATGTGTTTGTGTTTCTGTCCACTTTACCTGCTGCCCTCTCCTACACCTCTGGTTCACCTTTTCTGCATATGACACAGTATCACCTTTGCGGATTTTACCATTATCTATCCCCCCCTCACACGCAAATTCCTCACACCCGATAGCTCACTACTTTGGTTGTTGGCCCATGACACAGCCAGAGTAGCACATTGACTACTCTACAGGTGTCGGGTACCTTTATGGTTGTGTGGACTACCCTGCCATGTTTGCTTTCCACATGCTATACCTCACGCACATAGGTACACGTCCATACTTCACTTTCATTACTTGGTTGGTATACCCGGGTACTACCCGTTCGACTGTGTCACATACCAGTTCGGCTTCTACCGCTGACTTCTGGGTTTTGCAGACCTGTTGTACTCATTGGTAGGATGGCACCTTTTCCTGTGTCCATGCTATGCCTTCCACATATCCGACTGTTGTGGACAATGCCTCCCCACAGTCTACGGTACTGTTTCCACCTTTTCAATTGGCCACAGTGTGACATTTGCAGTGAACACAGCACATCTTACACGCTGACACATACCCATGGTCAGTTCGGCAGATAGAACTTACAACTCTTGCCTATATATATGCTTTAGTCTTGTAGCATTTTGGTGGCTTATTCTGTTTCTTATGACATTTATGTAATATACGTGCAGAGAACAACTGTTTAATGTAACTTTTACATGATGTCTGAGGGATAATTATGTTCTATAATCTCTGGACATTTGCCATGTTTACAAGTTTGTGTCAGGACACATCTGCCCACAGAGGTACTGTCGCTCGCAAAGTGGGACAGGTGCTATTCTTAGTTGACGGTATGGATCATACTGTTCATTTCGGCCTACGTGTCCTTATTGTTGTAGCTTTTTCTATGCTCCTGTTTCGTTTACATGTGTATTCTATTCCCTATCACATTTGTTATGTGGAATACGGACATACCTTTTGTATGTGACTATTACATCCATTGTTGGATATGATTCGGACATACGGTCACTACATATATCTGCATTTCTCCTCGTGTATTTTGTTATGGACACATCTGCACAGCTATGTACCCTCCCACACATTATGGGTCAGCTGGTGACCATCTCCATTGGGTTGGACGTACCTCCTGGCGGTGCCCTAACATATGATACATTTTACTTCCACATGGTATAGCTATCAACACTACGTTGGACTATGGGCACATGCTTTTCCTGTCATTTGTTCAAGGGTAGGGACCCGTTATTCATGTCCATGCATTTGTGTTTGCTTCTCCATTTTCTGTTCGCAAGGACTATCTTGCATGCCTTGTTTACGTTTCAGTCTCCTCAGACACTGATAGGTGCGATTACTATTGCAGGCGGAATATAATATTCAGCAGTTTAGGTTGCTCATCGACAGCCGACATTGACACACCTCCCTGCGCAACTTCGATACGCCCCATGCACTCACACACGTTTCCCATGCACGTGGCTGTGGCAGATGCGTGCCTTCATTACTATGCATATGGCGCAACTACTCCATATCTATGCCGCACAGCCGGTGCAAGCCTTACTCCGGCCTTGCGCTGAGCTTCATGAATCCGGGGGATTATCTTTTTCACATTTCCCAAACAAATGTTCCCCTTCCCAATATAAACATCAAAAGTTACAACAAGTTCACTAGTGAGATTTGAGAGTCATTTATACATTACCAATATTTTATATATTTATTGCAGTGCTTTCTCTATGTGGAGCTTTGTATAAAAATTATTGTCTTTTTACACATTTCAAAAGCAAACTTTCCTCTACCAAGTGTTTCCGAAAAAAATTACAGCTGATTAGCTAGTAGGTCTTGTGTGTCTTTTTACACATTGCCTACCTGTGTTTCCCACATCTAGTCCCTCTTTCTATAGTGTCTGTCAGTTTTCTCAATCTTTCTGCTTGCATCTCCTGCAGTGTTTCCATTTTTTCCTTCATAGTCTGATATTTCCTTAAATAAAAACAGGAAAGAAATTAATTTTTTGGTGCAGAGTCTTCTCTCTACCTTTTTTTGCTGAATGTCCTTCTCCTTCTCCTGTCCACTGCTAGGTTCATCCGCTGGCTCTCTGAACCTGTTTCCATCTATGTCCAATACTTCCATTGCTGAGCCCAAATGGTCAAACATCTTCAGTCTCACAAGAAACAAATATTCAAGTTTGCTGGATAGATAAGTTTAAAGCAAAGGCCCCTTACCCTACACTTCCTTTTGACCAGTACAAATACTACCTGTCTTCTCCCTGTGGGGTCCAAAAAGTAATGGCCAACATATATCATGGTCTAAGCTGCTCCAGTGGCATGTGTGATAAAGCCCTGACTGGGGTCTAGCTGATCTGGGTTCACTTAGTGGCACTAACAACTGACAAAGTAACAGATAAAAGATGGCTATGTTCATCCAAGTTGGGAGGACACTTGTTGATACAGTCCCGAAGGGGAGGCATGGTGCAAAGGGAAGAGTTGCCCTCAGGTGTAATCAATGAGGTTGGGGATGGAAAAAGGGAGGAGGTAGGTCAAAAAAAATCCCCCCGAATGTGAGCACAGACAAGCCAAGCCCCCAGGACACCCTTAGGATCCATGAGCAACTTGAGTAAAAACAGAGTAAGTCCTGGGGGGAACTGGAGAGTAGCTGGTAGATCCTGCATGGACATTGAGTACTGGGGGCTGGACCATTGAAAATGAGGATGAATGAGACCAAAAAAAAGCTAAACTGAAAAAAAGGTACAACCTGGTCACCCCTCACATTACCTTAATCCCCAGATGTAATAGCCTTGACAGCTTAAGGAAGCAATTTAACAAATATATATGAGATACAGTGTAGTTATACCTTAGTTACAATGTAAACAAACATGCCTCTGTAAGTACAGAATTAAAAACACAGAACTACATACATGAAGATTCACCCTCAATGCAAGGGTGTAAAGGCATTTCTTCAGTAGACAGTGAGTAGAAGATTGAAGCTAGAAAGGAGAAAAGGGAGAACTAGGAGGTGTTAAAGAGATAAAATGAGAAGTAGACTGAAGTAATGGAAAGGGGTTTACAGGGAATATAGCCTATCAGCCTGGGGCTGTACAGCTGTCAATAATGTGTTGCATGACAAGTTGTTTAAACTCAGATGGGTTGGTGATATTACGGATATGTTGAGGGATGACATGTCATGACATGATGTCCCTGGATGTGTACAGCTGTCAATAATGTGTTGCATGACAAGTTGTTTAAACTCGGATGGGTTGGTGATATTACGGATATGTTGAGGGATGACATTGTAGTCCCTGGATGTATGACTGGAATAAAGAGAATTGCCAAAAATGCTGTCAGATTTTGTGACTTTTAATAGAAACTTATCAAAAGATCATGGAGTTCTGTTATTGGAGTAGGTTCTAAGATATTTTAAAGATCAGAGCACTTGTCTAGTTGGTATATTATGGTATAGGCAGTAAAGAGTTGATTGTGGGATATGAGATTGGGTAGTTCTAGCCAATTTAGTTGGCAAAGGGCAGCACAGTAGTGGAATCTCTATGAAGAGTTTGAGGCAAATCTGGTGATTTTGTTATACCAGACCGAGTTTAGATGGTCTGATTTCTTAAGGTTGGTGAAGATGGGTGAGGAATACAGTAGGGAAGATAGTAGATGGGTCCTGGTAATAGTTTGTCTGGTGGAGCTTGTGAAATAAGGTGGGATCCAAGCTTTATACGGGTCTTTTTGATAATTATACTGTATAATATTAATACTAATACAAATTGTAGTAGTTCACTAAGATGCCTAGACCTTCTGGAGTGGCTAACACAGTGACACCAAATAAGTATACAGTAAGTACTCTCGAAGTTTAGAAAGTTTCTACAAGGACCAGCCACAATAAAAGTTTTAAATAGACTTAATAATAAATAATAAAAGAACATGAAAATGTTGAATGTTTATCAAATCTCAAGCTGTTGTCTATGGTGACACCAAGCAGTTTAATGTGGGAGACAGGTTCAATTTTTGTATTGTTTGCTGAAAGGATGAGAAAAGAGGATGTAATATCCGATGATTTGTTGTTGGTAAAGAGCATTTAGTTTTATTTGGATTGAGAATAACTTGATAGTTCAAGACCCAGGATTCAATAGCTGAGAAGGATTGTTGGGTTATTGTTTGTTGCTGTGGAAGGGAGGAAATAGAACAGATAAGCATGGAGTCATCTGCATATTGTATAATAGTGGCTAGGTTAGTAGCAGTGTAGACTTTATTAGTGAAGACAGTAAAGAGGAGTGGCCCCAGAATTGAACTCTGTGGGGTGCCTACTGTGAAAGGTAGAAGAGAAGAAAGATCTCCTTGACATCTGGTAGCTTGGTGTCAATTAGATAAGTAGTTGTGAAATCAAGAGAGGGCTGCTTGGATTAGGTTTAGGGAACTGAGCTCAGTGAGGAGTCTGTGGTGGCAAACTGTATTGAATGCCTAAGCCATGTCTGGGATGACGGAGAAAACTAGGTTGTCCATTATTTTTGAGTTGATTGAAATGCTGGTAAGGCTTATAAGGGTGGTTATGGTGCAGTGATTGAGTCTTAATCAATGCCAGAAGTGGAAAGCAAGTTATTGCTTAGGAGATAGTTCATGAGTTAAATGTGTATGGATTTTTTTAGAATTTGATAGTGGGGATAGTGGGGATAGTATAGCAATTGGTTGGTAGTTAGACAGGTCAGTTGAGTTGCCACCTTTATGTATAGGGCTGATATAGGATATTTCCCAGAGCTTGGGAATATATTGTTCTGAGATAGGGCAGTTGATCAGAAGAGAGATGTGGTCAGAGATAGCATATGCTGCTAGTTTTAAATACTCAGATGGAAGTTGATCTGCTGAAAGAGATGTAGGTTTAAGTTTGTGGAGTATTTTTTTTTATGGTGCGGGTTTGGACTGGTTTTAGGAAGAACAGATTGGTAGTTGTTTCGGCTTTTGTAGGAAAGGACTTAAGAGTATTATTGTTGCTTTTGATTAGTGTTAGTATAGTGCTTATAAAATATGTATTATACTGGGCTGCTATGCTGTCATTAGTGTTAGTGGAGGTGGGGGTTAGAGTTGAGGATTGGCCAGGTAGAAGAAGTTTTAAAACATCCCAGAATTTTTGTGGATTTTTTTGGTATTTATGTTGGATATCAGTATAGTATGCTTTTTTATCATCCTTGATTTGTTTTTTGAAGTTGGTGCTTAGTTGGCAGTAGTAGTTTAAGGTGGTATGATTTTTGTTGACCTGATATTATGTCCAGGCTTTGTTTCTAAGCTTTAGAAGCTTTTTAGTACCTTTAGTTAACCATGGCACTTAGACTGATTTTACACAGATATTCCTGTTGAGTGCTTGGCTGTTTGGTATGCTTAGGAAATTGTTATTAAAGTATTGTATGGCAGAGGCAAGGTGGAGATGCTTTAGGGGGGGACCAGTCACAGTGTTGGAGGAGTGATATGAACATGGCTGGTGAAAAGTGTTTTTTGTCACAAATTTGTTTATATATGGAACTTTATGGGGGATAAAGATGTTGTCTAAGTAGATCAGTTAGTAGATGGTTACTGAAGCTGTCAGGGAGGCGGCCTGATAGGTGGGCTAGTGATGATTTGTTAATTAAAGTCAAGTCAAGTGTTGACTACCTATTGCTGTATTTGTCTATTCTAGTAGGTGATTGTATTGTCTGGGTGTATTCATATATGTTTATAAAGTTAGAGGGGTTGTCAGAGTGGTCTACTTTGAAACACCGACACGCAAAACACCGACGAGAACACCGTGACCAGAAGATCGACAACTGAGATGACCAATAGTTGAAAATTCCGATACTGAGAACACTGACATGTTAAGGTAAGTGTATGATAGTGACAGACTTTAGGGTTAGGGGCAGGTTAAGTGAGTTAGGGTTAGGGCACGAGTAAGGTAAGTGTATGATAGTGACAGACTTTAGGGTTAGGGGCAGGTTAAGTGAGTTAGGGTTAGGGCACGAGTAAGTGTGCGATAGTGACAGACTTTAGGGTTAGGGGCAGGTTAAGTGAGTTAGGGTTAGGGCACGAGTAAGGTAAGTGTGCGATAGTGACAGACTTTAGGGTTAGGGGCAGGTTAAGTGAGTTAGGGTTAGGGTGTGAGTAAGGTAAGTGTGTGAGAGTGACAGACTTTAGGGTTAGGGGCGGGTTAATTGAGTTAGGGTTAGGGCACAGGTTAGGTGAGTGTGCGATAGTGGCAGACCTTAGGGTTAGGGTTTGGATTAAGGTTAGTGCATAGATAGTTATGTATGTAAGGTTTAGTGTAGGTTTGTAAGATTTTTGCTGCACTTGTGTTGTATGTGTGTTTTTCAGAAAAGGTATTTGTTTTGTTTTATTGATTGTCGGGATTGTGGTTTGTCGGGCATGTGAAGTTTTGTGCTTTTATACTGTCGGTCATCTCAGTTGTCGATCTTCTGGTCTCGGTGTTCTCGTCATCGGTGTTTTGCATGTTGGTATTTTAAAGTAGACTCTGTCAGAGGCACAGGTGAGCCAGTCCATATTGAACTCACCCATTATTATGGTTTCCTGATTAAATGTTGAGGAAGACCAATCTAGAAAGGTTTCACTTATGGATAGGTTGTTGCCGGATGGAATGTAGATCGATATAATGATTATATATATTTTTGAGACTCATTTTGATTCTGCTAACTAATATTTCAGCATTACTGAGTGTTGGTGGGTTAAGTTCTAAGCATTCAAACCTTAGTGTATTTTTATAGATTACAGCTATACCTCCTCCGTATTTGTGTATTCTGTCCAGCCTGTGGATGTTATAACCTGTGGTTAAACATTGTCAGTTATGTGAGGTTTTAGCCATGTTTCCATTAGGATTGCTATGTCTGGAGAGTAAAGGTAGAAGAAGGCATGGAACTCGTGTATTTTATTTGTGAGGCTCCTTGCATTCATATTGATTAGTAGTACTATTGAACTATGTGTGTTTTTATTATCCCTTTTGTTGGGTTCCAAGCAGTTCAATGGACTTTCTCAATGATTTCACTCTCTGGTATGTCTTTCCATTCTGCTAAAAATTGCATCATACATTTTTTAGTCGCTGCACTCTTTACCTTCCAGTGTACACAGGAATGTTAAGACTTTTTCAAATGATGAGATCCTTCATTTACTACTTCTGTTACCTCTGAGGTTGTTTTATCTGTTTCACATTTATATTCTTGCAGTTTTGTATTCATTTCCTTCACATCCCAAAACATCCCTTAGTTTCAGCTCTTCTTTTTTTTACTTTTCTCAGAGGGTGTGCAGGTGGTCACCATTATCTGACCTTTTTATTGCTCCTTTGCTTCCCTTTTTTCCTTTTCTTGCACATTCACCTTAGCTCAGGCCGTTTGTCAGTATCTCTTGTCTCTACTATTCAATTTTGCAGGAAGAACTATTAGAAAATTATTCAGCCATTGTTTTGTGAATTTGGCATGAGGGAGCAGCTGTTCATTAGTGAATTGCTGTACTGGAAATCCCATCCAGCCATTAATTTATTTGAAGTGTGAGCTGTATCCCATACAAAATCGCCCAGCAAACAGGCCTTAGTCAGATATATAGTAGTTATGTATGTATCTGCATGTGGCTCTGTCTCCTTTGGCACTTACCCCCTTCTGTGAAAAGCCTAACCCTTAACTGGGGAGCCGGTAAGTGTTGTAAAGATGATCAATACATTTTATACATTCCTAAACCTGATACTGAACATGACAGGTTGGTATTATCAACACTTTTTTGGTTTGAAGATGACATCTACGGATGTGTGTGCCAAGGATGCTGACTGACTAGTAGCATATTTCACTTGTTCTGCTATTCTACATTTTTGACAAAATTATATTTCTAAGTTATCCTATTATATTTTTCAACTAAATAATGTTACTTTGAGTTGTACTGAAGGATAATATTTTAACATTTATTAACATTTTTATATGTATCATTATTTGGAAAATGTCTTTATTTGGAAAATTTCTTTACTCAAAATGTAGAATGATTCATACAAAAACAGGCTGTCAGGATTCATTACTGAAAAAAGAACTCCAGGCTGCTCACTGACATCCAGGAACTCTTTACAAAAATGGACAAAAATGGACAAAATGGATAACAAATTAGATGATTTAAAGGGAAATGTTCTAAACAAATGAAGCAAATACAGGAATCTGTAAACCAGCAGAAAATACAAATATCCAGAATAGAAGACAATTTGAATGATGTAGAAGACCGATTAAAGGAATATAAAATAACATCAAATTCTTATTGAAACAAAATACTATACTTCTGAAAAAAAGAGATAAACTAGAAAACAGATCTTGGAGAAATAACATCCACATATTTGGTTTGTCTGAAAGAATTGAAGGGGAAAACATGGCAAACTTTTTTAACTTCTTGGCTCCCTAAAATCCTTGATTTACCTGAAGCCATGCCCTATGTCCTTAAGAAAGCACATAGGTCTTTGGCTACATCTTCTTCTAAAAACAATACACCTCTAAGATCTACTATTGTGAGATTTTTTTCATCACAGGACAAAGAATTAATTATTAAAATTGCCTGGACAAAGTTTCCCATAGGTTCATAAATTAGTACTAGGCTAACTGCCCTTGTGCGCCATTTTAAGCCTAGCCAATTATCCCTTGTGAGACTCAAATCCTGCACCTTGTCTTTGTAAGACAAACACCTTAACCATTAGGCCACCCTCCCAACCCTCAAATTAGAAGATAAAATAATAAGGGTTGACATATATATATATATATATATATATATATATATATATATATATATATATATATATATATATACCACCTGGAAACTACATTCCTGTATCTTGGATTTCTCTACATATCTCCTATGAGACCTTATTGCTTGGCAACATAAATATTGACTGGCAAAATCTATCTACCACCTCCCCCTTCCACCATATTAACCTTCATGGTTTCCATCAACTTATATCAACTCCTATTTGTTTTAACAATAAAACAAAACCTACTCCACTTTGGATTCTTACCTCCGAGCCTACCCTATATCCTAACCCTAGAATCCTACCCGACTTCCTAAGTGACCACCTCCCTACTCATGTGATATGACACTCCCCTCAACTACCCTATTCCCACCATATTAGAGAAAACTGCAATCTTTCTTCATTCAATACTGAAGCCTTTAATGACAGGCTCTCAGTCATTAACTGGTCCTACCTGAAATACCTTCCTATTAATTATACAGTTCTACATAGTTCATAGATTCATAGATTAGTACTAGGCTAACTGCCCTTGTGGGCCATTTTAAGCCTAGCCAATTATCCCTTGTGAGACTCAAACCCTGTACCTTGTGTTTGTAAGGCAGACATCTTAACCATTAGGCCATCCTCCCAACCCCTCAGTTGAGTTTCCCACATTTGGGGAAATCACAGGGGTCACCCCAACCAAAGTGTGCAATGGAAGAGCCTCACCCTGGGGAAACCACCTTCTTGATCGTGGTATTCCCCCTGCCAGGTAAGTATGTAGCAATTTAATTGCACTTTCCTGGATATACTTGACTCCCTAGCTCCCCTATGAAAAGTTAGAATCAAATCAACCTGCTCTCCTTGGCTGTCCAGAGACCCTAACTCTCATGAAACAGAAAGACAGTTACTGGGAACAATGGCTAAAATCCAAATCTGCAACTTTTCTCAAAAACTACAAAGAACTTCAAAACCTTTCAAAAAAACTAATCAGTAATGATAAGAAAATAGTCTGTTATGACACACATTTTACACTTAAGTCCAAACTAAAATAAGTCTGGCACACCATTAATAAAATTCTAGACCCTGGTCAATATACCACTCCCAATTCCTTCCCCAATAAATTTCCACCAGAAATTGCTACCTTACTTAATACCCACT
>NC_056733.1:988690625-988730625 GCF_019279795.1 Protopterus annectens
AGCATGACAGAACTATTACATGCAAAAATTGGACTAAAAATAACTTATTATTACTTCCTCAGAGGTCTATTTTGTAACACTGGTTTAAATAGAATATGGTCATTCAATCCATGACCATAATTAGCCCTTAACCTAGCTATCCAGCATGCTTCTAGCTCTTCAGGTCTATGCCTAATATTGCCACGTCTCACATTCTCACAAGTAATACCTAAAACCAAAAACTTAAACTCATGCCGTGTATCTGTACTAACAACATGTTTAACCAATGCATTTGTGAGATTCTTTTTACTGATATTATAAAGATGTTCCCTAATTCTTTCCTTTAAACAACAATCAGTTTTTCCTACATAATATTTGTGACACAATTTACAGACAGCAAAATATACAACATGCTTAGTGTTGCAAGTAGCTGCAACTCTAATATAAAAAAGTTGACCATTATCTGGATGTTTGAAAGTAGTATCAGTAGAAATATATGCACAATAATTACATTTACCACATGGTTTGGTACCAAAGTGCATGTCACTAAAGCTGTTAAACTTCTGCTTATAACATAATCTACTTTTAAGTGACCTTTTATTCTTAAACATAAATTGTGGTTTTACACCAACGAGTGACTTAATATATTCATCTGTCATCAGAATATTCCAATGCGAACTAATAACATCTATATATTTATTGATGTCCCTGGTGTAATGTAGAGACATTCTTACTTTATTATCATTCCTTCTCTTCCTACGATCAAGCGTATCAGAAAAATATGATTTAGCACCAGTAGACCTCAAAAGATCCATCTCTCCTGATATAGGTTGTACCATCTCTTCATTGTACCCTCTCTATTAATTCATTCACTGTCTTAGATTTACAGCTTATATAATCATCATCATCAACATTAAGCGTAGAAGCTCTCAAGAACTGATTCTTAGCTACGCTCCTAAAAACAAACTTCGGATGCATACTTTGTCTGCTTAATAAATGATTTGCATGACAAGGTTTTCTATACAGGCTACTTTTCAATAAACCATCTGAATTCCTACTTACAGTCACATCTAAAAAATTAATATGAGTATATGAAAAATTCAAAGTGAAAGACAGAAAAGTAGTAGAGTTATTAATATAACTCACAAAATCATTCAACTGCTGTTCACTACCACTCCATAACAAAAAAAAAAGGTCATCCACAAACCTCTTATAAAAAATAATGTTAGTAGAAAATGGACCATTGATTATATTATCTGTTTCCCAAACACTCATAACTATATTTGCATAACTATTTGAGCAGGAACTGCCCATGGCTACATCATTTCTCTGCCAATATATTCTCTCATTAAAAACAAAAATGTTGTTATGCAAAACTAAACTCAACAGTGTTTGTATCACATATAATTCATCCTCTCTGTATTCACTGGACTTTTTCAAAAATTGCATCACTAAATCAATACCTATGTCATTCGGTATCTTGGTGAATAAAGAAACGACATCCAATGTTACAAACATATAAGCACATGAACTTGAAAGACTTTTAGAAAAATCATACAACTCAGATAAAAATTGTTCAGTGTCTTTTAAAATAACATTTGACTTGTCTACTAAAGGTCTAATACATTTCTCAATGTAAATAGACATTGGTTCTGTACACCAATTACTACCTGAGACAATAGGTCTCATAGGAGGTTTTATCATATTCTTATGAATTTTAGGAAGCCCGTTTATTATTGGTACAGTAGGGTGAGAAATAAATAAATATTTAACTAAATCATGGTCTACAGCAGTAGTTAGTTCCAACCATTCTATGGTATTCTGAACAGCCTTAATCATAGAATCTACACGTGTAGAATGAATAATTTCATAAAAGCTCCTATCTGATAACATTACATCCATAGCCATATCATAATCTATTTTATCCATTAACACAATTTGTCCTCCCCTGTCTGCCGGATGAATAACCAGATTGGGATTCTTTTGCATTGATATTAAAGCTTCGTATACCTGCTTAGTCAAGTTGTAACTTCTATTACCTTTCTTATTTAACTGCTCTTCATTATAAACTTCATACACGCTAGATATGCATAACTGTTCAAAGCATTAACTAACGAATCGAGTTTTGGGGGCAAGCATACTTGTTTTTTTAAACTCATTCATACCTGAATCTTGAACTCCATTAAACATGCATTTAAGCATAATATTTATTTATGTTTATGTTTATGTTTATAATTATTGTGCTTATATTTCTACTGATACTACTTTCAAACATCCAGATAATGGTCAACTTTTTTATATTAGAGTTGCAGCTACTTGCAACACTAAGCATGTTGTATATTTTGCTGTCTGTAAATTGTGTCACAAATATTATGTAGGAAAAACTGATTGTTGTTTAAAGGAAAGAATTAGCGAACATCTTTATAATATCAGTAAAAAGAATCTCACAAATGCATTCGCTAAACATGCTGTTAGTACAGAAACAAAGCATGAGTTTAAGTTTTTGGTTTTAGGTATTACTTGTGAGAATGTGAGACGTGGCAATATTAGGCATAGAACTGAAGAGCTAGAAGCATGTTGGATAGCTAGGTTAAGGGCTAATTATGGTCATGGATTGAATGACCATATTCCAATTAAACTAGTGTTACAAAATAGACCTTTGAGGAAGTAATAATAAGTTATTTTTAGTCTACTTTTTGCATGTAATAGTTCTTCTGTCATGCTTCTATATTGTTGTTATATTTGTTTTTAAATTTTTAAGAGCTTTATATATATTTTAAATATATGTATTTTTTAAATATATGTATTTTTAAATTTGAATTAAGTAATGGTCACATGATTAGATAGGTGTGTATATAAAGGTGCAGAGTTTCCGTGTATTTCAAATACCTGATGAAGCTATATATGTGAAAGCGCTTGTGTTAATAAAGCTGAGCTGAAGCTGAAGTGAAGTGAAGAAGTTTTATGTTTTCGTGCCTGGACTTTTAGTTCTTTGCTGCTTTTTGGATTGCTTTACTACTGTTGCCTAATTTGAAGTCTGGAGCCATACCTTTGCTGGTTTTTTGCTTATTAGATTTATTTAGTTATTTATTTATTTACATTTGTTGACTGGGAGCATCTGACTGGACGTAGGTCTATTTTCAGCGGAGGCTCGGGGAGAAAAGCTCCACAGTTGGGAAGGTGGCCTAATGGTTAAGGTGTTTGCCTTACAAACACAAGGTACAGGGTTTGAGTCTCACACGGGATAATTGGCTAGGCTTAAAATGTCTCGCAAGGTACTAGTGGTTTGTTTGGTGTTTTTGTTCTGTTTCAAATAAATCTAATAATCAAAAATGTTCATAAAGAAATGGATAAGTGGAGTTAGTAGAGGAGTGTATGAAGCAGAGTAATATCAGGTAATTTACACAAAGTAACTTGCAGTTAGAAAAATAGTTGAAGTTAAATCTTTATAACTCTGTTGTTGTGGACATGCTCCATTACTGAAATGTTATGAGTTTATGAGCACCCATTAAACAGTTTATTTATTTGTGATAAGTACTTAATAGTCACTACAGTGGCTATGTATATTTTGAGTGAGTGCGACTGGGAAAATCTTTCATATTGAAGAATTGTGATGAAAATTTCTTACATAAAGTACTTGATCACAGATTATAACAGCTGAAGTGTGAACATAAATCAGATAAATCACAAATGACTGATGTGTTCATCAGTATTCATTATTAAATAATTCACACTTGACAGAATATAATGATATGGATATTTTATTAGTGCTTGCTATACATAAACACTTTTGTTGAGGTAGTGTATATGACTGGATTTAGTTATGTGTGAGCTGATATAGGTTATCATTTGCTATTCAATGACATGTTCTCTCAGTTATGAAATGTGAATCTAAGTATAGAAAGTGACGAACATGCGACAGACAGATTAATTTTTGCACAACAAAACAACTTACTGAAGCAATCATATTGTTGATGGGCAGGATTCACGATGCCTTGCACGGAGTCTAAGAGTAGTGTAAGACTCCATGCAGCCATCGTGATCCAGGAACAGCCAGATTGTGTGTGTAAGAGAGCACCTAAAACGACTCTTACACGGGCAAGGCGTGGATATGCTAATTACCTCACTTGCAGCCGAAAGGCATGCAAATGAGGTTAATTTGCGATCCAGGAAACAGAAACCTGCCTGTGTAAGAGCTGTGTTATCTGCAGAAATGTGCTCAGTTGATAATTGAGTACCATTCTGCAAATAACACAATGGAGCCATGTCAGCTCCAAATAAAGGTTGCAAATGTTGCAGGCAGCATGCCAATGGCCAAATATGTGGCCACTGGCAATGTACCCTGATGCAAACATGAAATAAAAATAATTTTTTTTTCGGCCATCGCTGATGGTTAAACGTAATGCAGTGTCGCGCAAACAGGCTGCGCTATAAAAAAACAAAAAATAAAAATATTAAACCCACAAATGTGGGTTAATGCAAAGCATGAGTATACAATGGAAGGGAATAGCAGGGTAAAACAACATGGCCACCGAGTAGGGGTTGCTAAGGGAGGAAGCGGAGTGTAAGACATGTAACTAAGCATTAGTAGGCAATCCTATGTAAATGAGTGGTAGGATAGTGAATCGCACTGTTACATAGAAAATGAGCACAATCCGTGCAGTGTAGGAGTAGGATAAGGGGGAGTAACAGAGTAGGAGATAGGTGACATCACAGGGGGAATGTATGAAAGGAATGCAGCTCATTGGAGCACAGTGGCATGGGAAAGCTGTCAGTCACACATCATGGAAAGAGGAGTGTCAATAAGTAGGCATGGGAAAGTCAAGAAATGGAAGGTGTACATGATGGATAACACCAAAGTTTCTTGCTGGGCGTGCATGCAAGCGTGTGTGCGCTGGTAGGCACGAATAAGACAGAGTGAGCGCGTGTAAGCGTGAGTGCGTGCGTTTAAGGCAGAATAAGCATGTAGGAGCCTATTTAAACATCTGTAAGCTTGTTTGTGCTGGTGTGCGCGCATTTTAACCCGAATAAGCATATTCTAGTCAATCTAAGCATGTGTGCAAGAGTGTTAGCCACTGTGAGCATGTTTATGCTGGTATGTATATTGCTCCCCCCTGAGGAAACAGATGGGAAAAAGGAAGCATGGGAAATAGTAGGAAGCTAGCAGAAATTACTGGCAGAGATAGCAGGTGAAAACAATCAGAAGCAGGCAATTACACAGGCAGAACAGTAGCCCAGCACTTAAAACACTGCAAACAACAGTGCAGAATGTTTCTCTCAAGAGACACTGCAACAGAGGAGTAAGCTACTAGAAGTGAATACTGAAAAAGCTTCACTCAGACCAAAAATGCTAGGGGCTGCCATAGCTATTATAAGGAGACATATGCAACTTGCTGAGGGTGGTGATTATGCAAATGCTGCCAGACAACCCACAGTGAGGAGACGGAGAAGAGTGTACAGGCCCAGGGTCACCTACCAAGGGTTACATGAGCTGGAGATAGTGGAGCGCTATAGAGTGGACAGAGACCTCCTGCAGCAAATTGTTGAGCTGTGCAGGCCACGCCGCACACACAGAACCAATAGAGGGGAACCCATCCCAGTGGAAACCAAGGTATGTGTTGGCCTAAGAATACTAGCAACAGGCACCTTCCAGAGACCAACTGGTGTTATGATCAACGGGATGATTGGGACAAAGAGAAAAACAAAAAATGGATCAAAAAGATAGTAGCTTCTGGGGATACTTCTAATTCTAGGGGAGTGGCTATAATTATTAAACAAAAATTCCCAGGGAATATTATTGATGAGAAATATGACAATGAGGGTAGATGGTGCCTTTTTACTGCTTCTATTCATAATCTTGATAAACCACTTTTGGTTCTAAATTTATATGGTCCTTGTAGCCAACAACATTTTTTTATTTTACAAATATATAATATACTCACTTCTTATAAAGACCATTATATTATAGTAGGAGGGGACTGGAATGCAGTAATAAACCCAGAAATTGACCACACTAGTTGTTCCACTTCGTATAATTATCAGGCATCTCTTGCTCTCGAAGATTTAATTTCGGAATATAATTTAATAGATCCATTACATCTTATAAAGATCTCAAATAAGAAAGATATTTACACTTATTACTCAAAATGTTATCGTTCATGGTCTAGATTAGATTTTTTCCTGATTTCTACTAATATTTCAAAATATTTATTGGATTTTAGTATAGATCCTTGATTTTTTTCGGATCATTCTAGAATTTTGCTAAAGTTAAACATTACTTATAATGCTGATAATATTGTTAAACAAAACAATTGGACATTGAACAACAACTTACTCTTAAACAAAGATATTTGCAAATGGTGTACAGAAACAATTCAGGATATGGAAAACGAATTAGATTTAACAGATATTCCTTACGATATTCAATGGGCTGCTTGTAAGGCAAGGTTAAGAGGAATGTTTATTACTAAGTCCGCATATCTTAAAAAACATTATAATAAGAAAGAAAAATTCCTAAATTTTAAAATCCAATCTCTTGAAAATCAATATAGACTTAATCAAGATCCTTGCTTTGGAAAAGCAAATTATAGATTGTCAAAAAGAACTGATTTTACTTCATCAAAACAACCTCTCTATATTAGATCAAAGATTATTAGTTACGTATTCAGAATGGGCTCAAGTACCTTCCAAAACCTTGGCTAGAATAATTAAAAAAAATTTTGATAGGCCTAAAATTTCATCTTTACTATATAAAAATAAACTCTATAACACAGACAAGGAAATTATACATCTTTTTACACTACTTTATACAGAGCTATACTCTAAACCATCCAATTCTATGGTTAACAATCATATAAATAGCTTTCTAAGCTCTTTAAAATTCCCCAAGTTAAATGGAAATCAGCAAAGTTTACTTTCTGCTCCTCTAACTCTTCAAGAGATTTCTGATTCAATCGATAGACTTAAATCTGGTAAATCTCCAGGTCCGGATGGTTTTACACCGGAATTCTTCAAATCTTTTAAGTCTGTAATTGCTCCTTTTCTCTTTAAAGTATATAATTACATAAAAATCAATGACATATCGGATCTTCATTGGAACACCTCTAAAACTATTTTAATTTTGAAAAATAATAAAGAGAAAACAATCCCTTGTAATTACAGGCCCATTTCTTTAATTAATGTAGACATAAAGATTTTATCATCTATTTTGGCCAATAGATTGAAACAGGTTTTACCTTCAATTATATCCGCAGACCAAACAGAGTTTATGTCTCACAGACATGTATGGGATAACACCCTGACTTTGGAATCTATTATTCATCTCACAAAAAATGATATTAACCCAAGGTACGCATTGATTCTTGATGCATCAAATGCTTTTGATAGAGTGTGTTGGGATTTTCTTTTTCATACTATGTCATGCTTCAATTTCCCCATATCTTTCATAAATTTATTAAAAACTTTATATAAAAAAATGTTTACCAGACTTATTTTTATTTATTATTTATTTATTATTTTACATTTGTTGACCAGGCTAGTCTAGCTGGATATATTTCCATTTTCAGTAGAGGCCCGGGGAGATAAGCTCCACACAAATTTTAACAAAAAAAGTCAAAAAATAAACAAGCAAAGAACAAATCATCATAGATGAAAAGACAAATAAAAAAAACAAATAGTACCCAAAAACAGGTATACACATGAAAAGAATCACCTTTCTTTATATTTATATTAATGGCCACACATCTTCCCCTATAAAGATTACCAGAGGTACGAGACAGGGCTGCCCTTTGTCTCCTTTTCTTTTTAATATATATTTAGAACCATTGCTATTATTCATTACTCAAAACACATTTCATAAGATTCCTAGGATTCTCAATACTAAAATTTGTTTCTCTGCTTTTGCTGACGATCTAGTTTTATATTTCCAAAATCCCATAACAGATCTTAGTAAAATAACAAACTCTATTGAACATTTTTCTCTTGCTTCGAATTATCTTATAAATCCTTTAAAAACTTATATTTTTCCTTTAAATCATATGGTTCATAAATCTTACTTGTTCTATGATTCACAAACCCAAATTACTTTTGGTGTCAAATATTTGGGTATTAATATGGAACACAACAACCATTCTTCTTTTCAAAACAACATGAATAAAGTTTGGTTATCAATAATGTCTGACATGATTAGGTGGGAACATTTAAATCTATCTCTTTTATCAAAAGCTGCAATAACCAAAATGAATATTCTTCCAAATTTTTTGTATCAATTCAATTCTTCTGATCAGATAATTCCTAAATCCTTTTTTGAAAAAGTTAATAAAGAGTTAGCTAAATTTTTGTGGTTCCCTAAATCGGTTAGGATCTCTTATTCTAGATTGTCAATTTCTAAAGATAAAGGTGGTTTGGGATTGCCAAATTTCTAGCTTTATTATTTAATTGTTTCAGCAAACAAGCTATGGTCCATTTCTAAAATGAATAATTTTAGATATATTCAGTCCCCGTCTTGGATTAAGCTATGGTATCAATACCTTCTATCCAATAACATAAACCCAGAGGCCATCCCATTTATTTCTTCAGATATGTTGAGCACCATTAAAATCTCTAACTTTCTTAAACAAAAGATCAAAGCTTTTCAGGAATTAATAAAAATTATTAATCTAGATAAGTTCTTTTATCTTTTTCAACCACTTTATTTAAATCCTAATATAATGTTAGATAACTCACCATTTAACCTAACAAAATATCCTCTTATAAAAAATTTGAAAGTTTGGGATATCTTGAAATATAAAGACTTGACCCTAGCAAATTTACGTAAGGTTATGAAAGTTAATTGTACGTATTCTATAATTTTACGTCAATTGAGAGAGGTAATTATGGTTAAGTATGACCTCATAAAACCAACAGAACATGATCTAAATAATTTAGACACGATAATTAGAACACTATCTTCACCAGTGAAAATGTTATCAAATTCATACAAACTGATAAATAATTTAATACAAGGCCCGAATTGTCTTTTTTCAAATGCTTGGATGAATCATAATTCTCAAATAACTGAGAATCAAAAACTTATGGCAATTAGAAATACTAGGGAATATTCCCCAGTTAATAAATTGTTGTATACACAATTAATGATTAATAATAACGCTTATCATACTCCTTATAAATTGAATAAATTTAATGCTAGTAAATCTCCATCGTGCACATGTTGTTCCTTTCCCCAAGCTGATCTCTTACATATTCTGTGGTATTGCCATTTTTCCCATAAGCTCTGGACCTCTTTGAAAGTAAGGTTGCAGAGAATGGGTTATCATAAATCCACGCTGTCTTGGGAAATTGCTATACTTCTTATACCGGTAGTATATCTCTCCAAAATGGATACCCATGTGCTCATATTTATTTGTTATCTTATAAAACTTTACATTACTCAAAATTGGCTTGATCGTACCAAATTAAATTGGGATACTTTCCAAAAAATGGCTTACTTATACATTGATGCTCAAAAAACTATGATTAAGAGTCCAAGAAAAATGGCTTTTAAAAACAAAGTATTGGAGAAGGTTTTAAGTATTATTAATATGTAATGGCTTCTAAGGTTTTTTCTGGTCTTGGTTTACAATTATGCTTTATTTTACACTTATAGGTTAATTTATACTAATGTTTATAATTTTTATATTATCATTTGTTTTTTTTTTGGTTACCTATTGTATATAATGTATATATTGTGTTATGTTATTTTTTCCTAACTCTAAAGAGTTGCAATCTGTTTACACAAGTTGTAAATCTCTATTCAACTCCAAAAAAGTCTTTATTTACAATGTATGAAGGTTTTTTGTTATGTAATGTTTATAAATCAAGAAAAGATTTTTGAGGAAAAAAAAAAAAAAACTGGTGTTATGATGGGGATATCACAGGCATCAGCATCCAGGGTACTGCACCAGTTCCTGGACACCATGTCAGCACATGTCGGTGAGCATGTATATTTCCCCAATTCCCATGAGGTATTGGCCAGCAATATGCGTCTCTTCCAGCAAATAGCGGAATACCCTGAGGTAGTGGGTGCAATAGACTGCATGCATATATGCATCAAAGCACCAGCCGGTGAGCGGGGTAGGGCCTACATTAACCGCAAGGGCTTCCCCTCCATCAACTGCCAGGTCGTGTGTGATGCCCAGGGCATAATAATGAATGGGTGTGCTGGCTGCCCTGGAAGCTACCACGATTCACATATCTGGCATCTGATGCAGCTGTACCAGACATTTGCCAATGGGGACATCCCACATGGTCACTTAGTGGGGGATGCTGGCTATGCACTGGAGCTGTGGCTGATGACACCCATCAGAAATGCACACACACCTGAACAAGAACGCCATAATGAGGCACAAACACAAACATGAAATGTAATTGAGCGTGTGTTTGGGCTGCTCAAGTCATGGTTCCGGTGCCTGGACACATCTGGTGGAGCCTTGCAGTACTCACCAACTACATGTACCCAAATCATCATGGTATGTGCTATGCTACATAATATGATTCTGCAAAAACAGCTGCAGCAAGACCAGCATAGGGCTGGGCCAAACAGCCCCCCACCATTGCCAAGCCAATCACAGGCAGAGCATGACTCAGAGGAGGAACAACCTGAGCCTGCCCCAGTAGGAAGAAGGAGGCGTGCCCAGTATGCCTTGGCCTTGGCAAAGCGGCAAAGCATAGCACATACACTGGCTCAGTAGGCACCCAGGAAATGATACCTCTCTCTGACTCACACATATAGTAAAAGGGATGCCTAAGTTGACACAACCTGCTATCAAACAAGTACAGGGAGTGTAGTATGTGCATCCATCATAGACAGCCCTGCAGCACCACCTGAGGCATGATTGCCATGTGTTAAGCAATGCAACACCATGTAGTATATGCAGACATGATGACCCTGACTAACATCCTACCCTCACCAAGCATGATGCCACAATATGAAGACGAGATGATCAATTATAATAATTGGCTTAAGTATTGCCATTAGTCAAAGGGGATCCAATGCATGCCAGCCTGGGATGACATGCTGAGCAAGGCATGATGCTCCACCTCCATAGGTATCACAAGGGATAAGAACCTAGATGTAATGCTACCCAATGCCAGCTGTCCAAACTGAAAGATGCATGCAGTCTAAACTCCCCTCAGCATGGAGAATGTTGATATCTGTCCTGTAACAGAAAACTGGGTTAAGGCTCACAAGAACACCCTAACACTACCAGGTTACACCTCATACCGTGCTTTACAGTCCCAAAACATGGAACAAACTACAAAAGGAGGGTGAGTAGCAATAATTGTCAAGGATAACCACACCCCCATGTTGGTACCACAACAAGAAGCAGCATGGATTAGCCATGCTCAAGTAACAGTGGCTAAGACTGCCTGCCAGTTTGTAGCCAGTTTGTAGCCTGCTACAGACTACCCTCCTAATGCCAGGAACTGCACTTGGCCTATGTTGGAACACATGGAAATATCAAGCTCTCCAAACAACATTATATTGGGTGACTGAAAATACTCAAACATAGACTGGGAGCATTATCCCAGCACCAACACCATAGGCCAAAGTTTCATAGAATCCATAAACCAACATGCTCAGGAACAATGTACCACTCCCACAAGTGGGGTAAGCATACTGGATGTGATAATCAGCAACATGGGTACTCTATGGCCAGATGAGAAGTTTTTCCTCACTGGTAAGATCAGATCATAGAGTAATCACACTGGATATTCACAGCCGGACCACAGTCCCTGTCCAGAAAACCACAGTGAAAAACATGTGTAAAGGAAATGTTGCACTCCTCCAAACTGATGTGGAATCCATTAAAGGCCCTGTGCCTGTGGAAAATATGGGCCACACATCAGAACCCTTTATAAATGCATTCTATGAACACAGTCAGGAATGCATGGATTATGCAATCCCAAATAAGAACCAAGACCCAATACCATACACACAGGCATCTGGCATGGTGGACCACAGCCATTACCAAACCATGCAAGAGAATGAGGAAGACACCACATGATAGAGCAAACCCAAAAAGGGAAGTAATCTCTGATCAGTATTATGGCAATAAAATATGGCCAGTCATAAAATCCCCTAAGGCCAGCTACAACAAGTTGAATATGTGAATCTTGGCCAATGTTACACCTGCCCCATGTACACAGACAATCCCCTCCACCCCCCAAGAAATTCAAATATATGTGACAGATGCAAACTGGTGGCTGAGCTCACTCAACTCAGTACTGTCTAAACTAGTCAGGAGGAGAAGGTAACCACACACACCACAAACCCACTCATATAGACCTATCACAACTGCAAACCAAATACATAAACACACAAAAACATTCCTGGAGGCTATAATTACAAACCACCAAATCAACAGAGGCCTCCAAAGCAGACACCCAAGCAACCACTACCCCCAAACATAGTACATGCAACACATAGTACACAAAGTCAGTGGGCCAAACAGTCACTGCCCGTAAGGACAAACAACATGCCTGATACACTTGTAATAGGTGACTCCATAGGCAGACACACTGATGTCCCGCTCACCAGACTGAACAAGGATAAGGGTACAGTAAGCTGCCTGTAGGCTGCTACAATCTGCCACATAACATAATCATGCAGGTCACTCCAAAGCAAGTACAAATATGACTCAGTCATTGTCCATGCTGGTGTGAATGACCTGAGATGTACCTCCCTGGACTACATGTAAAGAGACATAGAGGAGCTCTCCGATTATGTAGGCCAGGCCGGTATGACTCTGACCCTGATTAGCATCCTACCCCCATCAAGAATGATACCACAGTACAAACACAGAATGATCAGCTTTAACAATTGGCTCAATTACTGGTGTCATTCCAAGGGGATACAATGTGTGTCTGCTTGGGATGTCATGCTTGACAAGCCACACTGCTTTGCCAGGGATGGCTTGCACCTGTCACCCCTGTGTGTCTGGATATTGGCTAAGGCTCTTGCCACCTCCATAGTGCCTTTTGTAGGCAAGGCTGAAAAGACAAACCCACCTCCCCAGAAAACATAAGTGGAAAAAACATGAGGGTAATGCTGCTCAATGCCAGATGTCTAAACCACAAGATGCACACTCTTGAGGCCCTCCCCAGTATGGAGAACATCAATGTCTGTGCAGTGATGGAAACCTGCATCAAGGCTCCTGAGAGCACCCCAGCACTACCAGGTTATACCTCAAATCATGCTTTTCGGCCCCAAAACCTGGACCAAACCACGAAAGGAGGGGGAGTATCTATATTCAGCAAAGATGCCCACACGTCCAGGTTACTGACAATGCACGAAGCATCAGAGACCATCCATGTGCAACTAACTGTAGGAAAAAACACTGTACAGTTTGTAGCATGCTACAGACCACCCTCTCAGACCCAAGAACACCACTCAGCCTCCCTGAAAACACTGGAGAGTATGAATGTCTCCCCAGATACCAAACAAGGTACTCACAAATCACCACATAGGTGGTAATCCATTACATATGGAAGAAGTAATCAGGGACCTAGGGACACAAGTGGACAGTAATCCCACATGCAACACTCACTTTGCCAACATGGCTAGGAAGACCACCTATATTGGCCACCTTATCATGAAGGGATTCACATCTACATCAAGAGAGGTCATTGTGCCCCTATACTCTTCTCTTATCAGGCCCATAAGTGAGTACAATGCCCTATTTGGAATGTACCATACCCGACACCTGCAGCAGTTAGAAAGACCTCAAAAGTACCTGACCAAGAGGATAAAGGCTGTCAAACATTTGTCATATGCTGCCTGGCTGACAACACCCCAGCTGTATGCAGTCACATACTGCATACTCAGAGGCGATGTATGCCCGATGTACAAGGTCATGTCCAATACAGAATTGATGGACATGCTCCAACTCAGAAAATCCAAAGCCATTAGAGCCGTGAGAGCGACAGATGTCAACCTCAACACATAAATAAATTGGATGTGCTGGAGGGACAGATTCCTAACCCAGAGGCTTCCTACACTCTGGAACAGAACCCACTCCATGTTAGGCAGAGCCCCTCACTGACTCTCTTCAACAGGAATCTTGCCAAGTGGATGGGAGATCGTAGATTTACACTGGGGGTCTTCAGTGTGTCACACCTAGACAGAGGCACAGTAAAGTAAACCCTAAATGGCCATAATATTCACATAGCACGGGGTGGCGAAAGCCACACACACTCTAGCTAGGCTGATAAATGCCCTAGGGCAGATAGCCCAGTATGAACCTATGAAACTATGGAGAGACAAATTGTACAGGACACTAAGGATAATCACAAGGCTGTCTTAACTGATGATAGGAACCTTGTTGGGAATTCACAGATATGCTCTGAATTACCAAATTTTACAAACAATACACCAAACCCACACACATTGCCAACATCCAACTTGACAGGTTCAGTGAAAACTCCCCCCCACCCAAAAATGACAAATATCTATCCCAGCAGAGTGCTGGCCCCCTGACATTGCAGATGCTGAGGTAACAGGCAGCATCTTCAAAGCAAGACACACAGCATCAAAGGTACGAGATGGTGTCCTGGGCTGTGTCCAGCATGAACTCCAAGAAGAATGGAATGCCAAATAACACTACTGCTCAATTTCAGCCTTACCACAGGATATGTACCCAAAGAGCAGTGTACAGCAACAGTGGTCCCTCTCCACAAAGGTGGTGCCTCAATGGATACTGCAAACTATCACCCCAGAATCCTGACAAGCTTGGTCTGCAAAGCTATGGAAAGGATCATCATGGACCTCAGAAATAAAGATATTGGGGACCTACAGACACTGGACCCTACCCAGTGTGGCTTTCTTAAGGGCAGATCCTGCCCCTTAAACATGTCTGACTCAGTTGAAGCAGTCATCAAGGCCATTGATGAGGGGAATGTGGTCCACACAGCCTATCTGGACCTTGCAAAAGCCTTCCATACAATACCCCACATGTTCATTATAGATAAGCTCACCAGCTTAAATATAAACCTCTATGTCAGTAGATGGGTTGCAAACCAGCCCAAGGACAGAACTGACATGGTCAGACATGCTGCAGCCATGTCAGACTACAAACCAGCTACAACTGGCATCCCACAAGGCTCAGTCCTGGGACCTCCCTTGCATGGTATATATTTCCCATAGGTACAGGCCAACATGGAAGGACTGTGTCTGAACATGTTTGCAGAGGACTACAAACTGGGCACCTTATCTGACCCTCCAGCTGACACAAGCATCCTACAAAAGGGCCACATAGAAACAGACAACTGGTGCCAGAGCCATGTCATCAAGCTAATTGCAGAAAAGTGTATAGTCACCCCCTGTGGATCAACAGTAAGTGCCCACCAATTACCACATAGGTGTTAACCCATTAAGTACTTTAGAAGTAATAAGAGACCTGGGGGCACAAGTTGATAGATATCTTGCATTTGACAACCATGTGGCTGTAGTGGTTACAGAAACATACCATATACCCACCTAATCATGAAGGTAGTCAGATCTAGATCAGGGGAGGTCATTGTGCCTCTTCAGTCATCCTTCATCAGCCTCACAATTGAGTACAATGGCCCCTGTGGCATGTACCTCAGCAGACACCTCCAGCAACTGGAAAGACCCCAAAAGTACCCCAACAAGAGGATCAAAGAGCTCAAACAGATGCCATGTGTTGCCTGATTAAACAAACCGCAGCTCCACACAGTGCCATACTGCCTGCCCAGAGGCAATCTGTGCCTGATGTATAAAGCTATGTTCAAGCTGGAATCAATGAACATGCTGCACCTTGTACAATCTGAATGCCAGTGAGCTATGCACATGATAGACCTGAACCCCAGCACTGACATACATAGGACATGCTGTAGTGATTGATCCATAACCCAGAAACTCACTCCACTCTTGAGTAAACTCCCAGTACAGGATAGCCAGAGAGCCCCTCATTGACTCTCCTCAACAGGAATCATGATGAGTGGATGGGAGATGGTAGGTTTACCCTGGGTATCACGGTTATGTCACAGGTAGACAGAGGCACATTATACTAACCTTGAAATATGTGATGTCAAATTCCAGTTACAATGTGTGTTGAAGGACAAACACACTCTCTGACTAGCAGTAGAAATGGCCTAGGGCACATCGCTAGTACTTGTCAATGTCCACCCAAGTTGTGGAATACACTAGAAATGTTGGACAAGCCTGGTGTAAGTAGTCCATATCCGAACAAAATGCAGCATGGTCATATGTGCAAAACTGGTCCTTAACCAGTCTGGTGTGCTCACTATGAATATTGAAAGCAGTGATAGGACTGAAAACCAGGATGCTGTCCACCACAGTGGAAGTACTGAACCAGTACACTATACAATATTACAGTGTATGGTCATTATGAAAGGATGTTGACAACTGTATGCAAACTATCCCATGGAAACCCTGCAGGCACAGTATAATCCCTGTCGGGTTCAGACACAAAGCAGTTGGGCAGTATGTACACAACATGACTCCCAACACACAACTATAAATGTGAAATACTGTGGAAGTTCACACACACACCCACAAATGTGGTGGACAGAAGATCTCAACATATGGAAAGCACACACTGGGCATGCTCACACACTTCAATAAATGAGACATATGTCAGGCAACAAGCCATGGAATATATTAAACCACCAAGAAGGAAAAATAGTCCAGGAAACGACTCAGCCAGTATATCCAAAGAATTTATTTTATAGTACCAACAATTGATGTTCTGTCTTTGAGTAGTATCTCCCAGTTCCTCACGAAAAATTCTGGGAGTTTGGAAAGAAAGAGTTTGGGAGGGTGGCCTAATGGTTAAGGTGTTTGCCTTGCAAACACAAGGTGCAGAGTTTGAGTTTCACAAGGGATAATTGGCTAGGCTTAAAATGGCTCGCAAGGGCAGTTAGCTTTGTACCAATCTATGAACCTATGAACCTATGAAAGATCACTGGCCATTGCTAAAAGTATATTAAACCACCAAAAAGGAAAAATAGTCCAGGAAACGATTCAGCCAGTATATCCAAAGAATTTATTTTATAGTACCAACAATTGATGTTCTCTCTTTGAGTAGTATCTCCCAGTTCCTCACGAAAAATTCTGGGAGTTTGGAAAGAAGGATCACTGGCCATTGATAAAAGTATATTAAACCACCAGGAAGGAAAAATAGTCCAGGAAATGACTCAGCCAGTATATCCAAAGAATTTATTTTATAGTACCAACAATTGATGTTCTCTCTTTGAGTAGTATCTCCCAGTTCCTCACGAAAAATTCTGGGAGTTTGGAAAGAAGGATCACTGGCCATTAATAGAAGTATATTAAACCACCAAGAAGGAAAAATAGTCCAGGAAACGACCCAGCCAGTATATCCAAAGAATTTATTTTATAGTACCAACAATTGATGTTCTCTCTTTGAGTAGTATCTCCCAGTTCCTCATGAAAAATTCTGGGAGTTTGGAAAGAAGGATCACTGGCCATTGATAAAAGTATATTAAACCACCAAGAAGGAAAAATAGTCCAGGAAACGACTCAGCCAGTATATCCAAAGAATTTATTTTATAGTACCAACAATTGATGTTCTCTCTTTGAGTAGTATCTCCCAGTTCCTCACGAAAAATTCTGGGAGTTTGGAAAGAAGGATCATTGGCCATTGATAAAAGTATATTAAACCACCAAGAAGGAAAAATAGTCCAGGAAATGACTCAGCCAGTATATCCAAAGAATTTATTTTATAGCACCAACAATTGATGTTCTCTCTTTGAGTAGTATCACAAATGTGGTGGACTGAAGATCTCAACATATGGAAAGCACACACTGGGCATGCTCACACACTTCGATAAATGAGACATATGTCAGGCAACAAGCTATGGAATATACCTGAACTGGGCATGCTCACACACTTAGGCCATGTCTCAGTTTAGCAGCTGGCCACACATATGTGGTATTTGTATGTGTTAAACCAGGAACCAACCACAAGACAGCAATCTGCCCAGTGCACACAGTTAAATGACTACAGAGACATAAGTTAAATAGTGGATCCCACACATATTCAAACATCTTCCACATATACACAAGTTGTACATAGAAACAGGGAAAGCTATGGCAATAAAGACCTGCAAACAGTTTATCAGCAACAAATATTGTGCATCTGACAATTAAACATATAGGTGTAGAGGTCAATACTAGGCTGTTTGCCCTAGGGAATACAAGCTTAGCCAGACTGTGCTTGGCATCTGCCTCCCCAGTACAGTAGGCTACTGTGCCTCTGTAAAGTAGGTCACAGAAGGCACCATGTAAGGCTAGTGTGCTTTGCCTCAGTCAAGAAGGGACACAGTGGAGATCCCAGGGGTTGAATTTGCAATGTCACATCCATGTTTGAATCCTGCAAATGCTCAGTGTGTGTGTGTTTGGGTGAGGGGGGTTAGTGTGTGTGCAATTCTGTGTAAAAGAAATGTCCCTTTTGCCAACTACAAGAACACACTGCATGATGCACATTCCTCTTTCTAAACACTGATGATGTCAGCACCCTATAAGTACAGCAGGAGAAGAGAGACATCCCAGTAATGCAAATAGCGCGTTCTGCTAATGCGTCTCTCTCAAGTGTCATAACATAGTTAGGTAGGGGTTTGAATCCTGCAAATGCACAGTGTGTGTGTTTGGGTGAGAGGAGTTAGTGGGTGTGCAATTCTGTGTGAAAGAGATGTCTCTTTTGCCAACTACAAGAACACACTGCATGATGCACATTCCTCATTCTAAACACTGATGATGTCAGCACCCTATAAGTACAGCAGGAGAAGGGAAACCTCCCAGTAATGCGAATAGTGTGCTCTGCTAATGCGTCTCTGTCAAGTGTCATAACATAGTTAGGTAGGGGTTTGAATCTTACAAATGCCATGTGTGTTTTTGTCACACAGTTTGCCCATGTGTGTGGGGTGCTGCTCTTAATATTGTATGACATAGATCATATCAGTAATGTCAATGCACACATGAGGTATGTGTGTGCCACATAGACATATGTACCTGTCACCTGAAATAGTTCCCATGTGTGAAGCCTGCCTCATGTGAATACATGTAATTTGCATTACACAACTTTATGACTGTGGTTTTCTGTGCAGGGGCTGCATTTGGTATGTGAATATACAGTGAGAGTAGTCTATGGTGTCATCTTACCAGCGAGGGATACATGTCTGGACTGGAGAATATAGTCCACATGTTGGTGATGAACAGGTGCAGCATGTATTCCCCACTTGTGGGAGTGGTAACAAGTAGTTCCATAGCAATTGAGTGTATGGATTCTAGGAACTTTACACCTAGGGTGTTGGAGCTACAGTAATGCTCACAGTGTATGTGTGGGTAAATGAAGCTGCCCAATATATTGTTGTTTGGAGACACCTGCAGATATACATGTCTTCTTAAGTAGGCAAAGTGTGTTACCTGGGTTTGGGAGTGTGGTGTGTGCCAGGCTATGAACTGGATGGCAGTCTTACCCAATGTTAGTTGCACATGGATAGTCTCTGATGCTTTGTGCTGTGCCACCAACCTGGAGGTGTGTGTATCTTTAATGAATATTGATACTCCCCCTCCTGTTCTGTTTTGGTGCAAGTTATGTGGCCGACAAGCATGGTATGAGGTATAACCTGCCAGTGCTGGGGTACTTTTGGGGGCCTTGAACCAGGAATCTGTTACTGCACAGATATTGATGTTTTCCATGCTAAGGACAGTTTCCAGTGCATGCATCTTGACGTTTACACTGCTGGCGTTGAGTAGCATTACTATTAGTTTCCTATCCCTTGTGATACCTATGGAGGTGGTCTTGTCTGTTGAGCCTTGCCTAAAAAAGGCACTATGGGTGTATCAAGAGCCTTTGCCAATATTCAAAAGCCCATGGGTGACAGGTGCAAGCTGTCCCTAGCATAGCAGTGTGGCTTGTTGAGCATGTCATCCCAGGCTGACAGGCATTGGATCCCCTTTGAATTACACTGAAACATAAGCCAATTGTCTGAATTTATCATCTTGTCTACATATTGTGGCATCATTCTTGGTGAGGGTAAGATGCTACTCAAGGTCAGGGTCATACCAGTCTGGGCCATATGCTCAGAGAGCTCCTCTATGCCTCTCATCATGTAGTTCAGGGAGGTTTGTCTCAGGTCATTCACACTGGCATGGACACTGACTGAGTCATATTTGTACATGCCTTGGAGTGACCTGTGTGCTTGTGTTATGTGGCAGATCATAGCACCTGACAGGCATCTCACTGTGACCTTCTCCTTGTTCAGCCTGGTGAGCGGGACTTCAGTGTACCTGACGATAGAGGCACCCATCACAAGTGTAGCAGGTGTGTTGTTTATCCTTACATGCTGTGACTGTTTGGCACACTGGCTTTGTGAGCTATGTGTTGCACGTGTTCTGTTCTGGGGTAGCGATTGCTTGTGTGTCTGCTTTGGAGGTGTCTACTGCATAGGCGGACCTTTATTTAGAGACTCCGAGTATGGTTGTGTGTGTTTATTTGTTTGGATTGCTGTCGTGGTAGGTCTATGTGAGACTGGAATTGTAGTGACCGTGGTTTCCTTCTCCTCCTGACAGGTTTTGCCAGTACTGAGTTGAGAGAGCTTAGCCTGCAGTTTGGATATATGGTTGCATCTCTCACATGTGGTGGAATTTGTTGGGAGGAGGAGAGGGTTGACTGTGTAAATTTCTAGATTCCTGATTCACCAGCTGGACCGTGGAGGAGATTGACAACTGACCTTTGAACATGCTAGGCTGGTATTTGGAATTCCTTTATAATTAACAACAAAAAGGGCAAATGGGGAACAAGGTACATAAGGTGAGTTTGTGAGGGTATAGTGGTTTTAATTTGTTAGTGCTAACATATATAAATGCTTTAGTGAGCAAGTGCCAGGTATCTCAAATGCAATGTGTTACAGGTAACTTAATTGCATAACTGACAAACACTAGCCTTCTGTCAAGTGAAACAAGGACATACATACAGTAAGCAATGCACATGTCACTAGGGATTATCAGAGGCGCTGTAAAGCTGCATTTCAGGTGGGATTAGTGTTTCAGGGATTAACAAGCAAACAAGCATACAAACAAAGCTACAATCAGCAGCCATGGATCTAGTCTATGCTACAGCAAACAAGGTGTACCAATTTCAGTAAGAAACAGTTCAAATATGCAGGCACTATAATTCTTTAGCCAGAAATTCCCACCTCAGACGGGCAGAGTCCAACCTCTCCTCCCACAATAGTGCAGACCATGAACCTTTGTAATGTGAAATAACTGGCCTGAAGCCCAACTGCTTAAACCAGAACTAATACACATTTATAATGACAGACACTGAGCCCTCAATCAGCATTCCCCAACTTAGTAGGCTGTATGCTACCTGTCCTGCTACCACAGTATCCCTGACATTTAATGAGACTCACCTCCTGTCATAGTTAGTTGTATGTTTTGGGGCTGTCAAGCATGGCATGAGGTGTAACCCGGTAGTGCTAGGGTGCTCTTGGGAGTCTTGAACCTGTTGTCTATTACTGCATAGATATCAACATTCTCCATGCAGAGTAGAGGTTGTACTGCATGCATCGTGTGCTTTACATGTCCACCATTGAGTATCATAACTTCCCTTTACTTATCCCCTGTGCTACCTATGTAGGTGGCCTACTGTTTACAGCCTTTCCAGCAGAATGCAAAGATGTGCAGACATTACACTATGGTAATTTATAGGGGTGTACCAAACAATACAATGACAATCATACTGTTAATGCATCAGGCATGCTGGGATATACCCACAATGATATCATTACACTGCACAGTTGACAACATGATAATATTACTACACATCTATGTAGTCACCCTGTGCATCAGCACCATGTTAACCAGTCCTGCATCGATGTTACAGATTGCAGGAGGTGGCACAGTTTCATCATATGCACAGGGTGTGTACTTGGTATGCCTGAGTCTGCCACTGATACAACCAATCAACATGTATGCGTGTGTGTGTTAGTGAGGGACAACCGTAGAAGATGGGGCAATGTTGATGCAGTGTGTGCATGTATGTGTTAGCCCTAGGTGTTAGCATTATGCATGTGTGTATGCATGCACACAGTTCCACCTTGTGGCCGCCATATATGGGTGTTTGTTGACAGCCACAGACTGTACCTGCCAGGTCATACAGATCACTGCCTCTGGCCATGGACACGGTACCTGTGCCTGGCAGGGGTGCTAAGGACAGTATCAGGTACTAAACCAGACTGGGTACTGTCATCAGAAGCAGGTGGTTGTTGACTGGAGACATGTCCTTGCTGGGACTGTCCAGAGCCATGTGCATGTGGTCTCCCAGGGCGGTCTGATGACAGCACAGACCCAGCATTGCTGGGGCTGGTACTGGCACTATGTGAGCGGCCGTGGGTTTGTTGTCATCCGTGATGACTGCCAGCTGCTGCTGTTGCTGCCATTCATCCACGTCGATGCCTCAACCACCCTGCATTGCCCTGGCTCATGGACATGTACTTGTGGAAGATATCTAATGTGTCCCCCCAATGTCTGTCAATGACCTCGTTGAAATTACGGATGGCAGCCGCAAAGTCACACATAGGTTCATAGGTTCATAGCAGTGAGATGTGCTCTCAGCTCCCTCAGACCCTGTCTGGTGTACCGTTCCATACGTGACTGTGCCTGCATTACAGCCCGGAACATAGCTGAGGTTGAAAGACCTCTGTGGGCACATCTGACAGGGGCAGTATGACCACGGATGCTCCCACGAGAACCCCTGAACATCTGCCTGTGTGGTAGCATGTCAGGGCTCTGGCCATGCCATAGCTGCTGTGAGGGGATGCATGTGCCACTGATACCACATTACCCTGGTCAATGCCCACTGTATGCTGTCCATCACCTAGAGATATTGGTGACAATGGATGTATTGGCAGGATGACTGTGTGCATTGATGGGGTTGACAGCTGTGTGCTGTCGATTGGCTGACCAACAACGGACCCTGGCACACCTCCCTGTGCCATTACACAGGTATCATCATTATCACTATCCCCAGCAGCAGATTCAGGTTCCCTGCTGCACGCCACCAGAGCAGCACCAGAACCTGTGAGAAGAAGACAGGAAGCACAGTTTACAATGTGCACACAATGTTACCACACATGCACACATGCACACATGGGCACATGCACACATGCACACATGGGCACATGCACATGTGCACATGCACACACGGGCACATGCACACACGGGCACATGCACACATGGGCACATGCACACATGCACACATGGGCACATGCACACATGCACACATGCACATGCACACATGCACACATGGGCACATGCACACATGCACACATGCACACATACACACATGCACACATGGGCACATGCACACATGGGCACATGCACACATGCACACATGCACACATGCACACTCCTCAGTACGTGAGATACAAACACACAGACATAGACACACCTGCAATCACACACATAGCAATACCATTTTAGGGTATTATTACTATTACTATCATTAGTATTAAAGGAATGCTATTACACACTTACCAGCATGGATTGGCTGCCTTGCTGTTACACCAGAGGGACCTGCACAAATAAGACATTCATTGTCAGTGGGCACAACTGTGCCATTGATACTGTGAGTATGATACAGTTCAGTAGTACAACAGTTGGCTTTCACAGGTCTACTGCCGATATTGAGAATATCACTCTTGCACAATAATTACCAGGATAATAGCTACAAACACAGTACACACCTCATACATGCATAAACTACCAGTGTAGAGAACAGTCAAATATAGATATGGCATGTTACCTGCATGCTCCAAGTCCTCCTGCTGGGTGGCTCCAGCCTCCATCATTACACATGTGTGTGGATGTTGTTGTTGTTGGGCTGGAGCCACAAAACTTAGGAGGAGCCACTCCAGTCTGGTGAGGGGGGGTGTATAGCCACCCCACCACCTGTGGCAAGCTGTTGCCTGTGGATATCAGATGCATGCTGATGGACATTTCTAATTAAATCACTGCAGTGATGGCGTACCTGCTCATATGTCGGGTCGTGCATGCCTATATCATTTACCCGAGGGACAAGGTTTTGCCACAGTGCAGCCCTCTCCTGCTGGTTCTGGCTGGTGCAGGAAAAGAGTGTGGCAAACTCCAGCACCAGGCTCTGGTGTATCTCCTCTTCCTCTGCAGCAGAGTATGTGGGATTGTGCTGGTGCACCATTGCCCTGGAAGGAAAAGAAAAATATGTGAGCAAGTGATATGGCAGACATAAAACTCTACTGTAGTGATATCACTGAACTGCCATATATAGCATCTGTCTGTCTATTGGGGGATACACATTTGAATGACCACATATCATTGCTCAGCTGACAACTCTGTGACAGTGCCTGGCACAGTCCATACAACAAACAAGTATACTTCAGCAGTCGGCACACTGTTTGAGGTCCAATGCACAGCCTCACACTGGGGGTATGTATCAAGGTAATGTATGGGGAACATTGTCAACCCATGTAATGCATGCAATGCACAGTACCCATGTCACTGGTAATGCACCGTAGTCTTTCTTGCCATATTCATACCTACACCACAGTCACATACAGGGAACCACAGCACAACATATGGCAATGTAGTATGTTTGTATCCCAATACCTGACACATCTTTCTCTGGCCTCACACCAAGGACACACACTACCATGACATACACAAAGTCATGCTGAGCAATCACACCATTACAGACCTTGCACACAGTCAGTGGCACACGCATTCCAGCTCACATAGTTGGTATTGCAATGAGTACATGTGTGTGCATTGTATCATAGGCAGGTAGTATGCTATTGGGCCTGGGCCTACAGCAACATACTGTTATGCTACCCTGCCCCCTGGGACACATGTAATGTGGTTGTACTTGCTCCTGTCAAACAGTTACACAGGGTGACTCATATGGCATACTACCTATCTGCATAAAAATCAACAGGGGTATGTCTGACATCTACTAATGGGGAGCCTTGCTTCGTAATGCTGGGTGGTTTACTCCAGGGTATGGCCTATTTGTGTGTAGGGACCTGTACCACCACCATGTGCTCTTTACTGCGGTGCCAAGGATGACAGACATAGGTCATTTATGCTGGGGATATTGTGAGGTGTTACCATGGTTGTTGGAAAACTGCTATAGGAGTGACTAACTATGTATATCCAGCAGTGGTATGCTCTGTGTCGGTAGTTTGAGAGGCACTCTATCTGTGGTTTTGTCAGTCATTCTGCATAGGTAATGTGTTTGAGGGCATTATCACTGTTTGTTAGGTATGACTGTACCCTTCTCCTTGTCTGTAGTTGTCATGGGAGGTACATACCATGTAGGACATTGTGAGGTGTAGAGGGGTACAGTGACCTACATTTCACTAGCTGACCCACCATTTCTGCTGACATGTGCCATGTACAGGTATTACAAGACTGATGTGCCACTGTGAATATCACAGGGGAGACTATTGTACACTTGTTTCCCATGTTCCCTCCTGACACATCCAGTAGTAGGCAGGCAACCCCATATGTGGTGTTTAGTGGTGTAAGTGTTTTGGAATGGGGTATGGTACTCCTGTATCCACACTGGTGTTCAGTACATGCCTTTGTCAACAGGCACCTGTTGCAATACATCTACACACATGTGCCTCTCTCAGTATATATATATATATATATATATATATATATATATATATATATATATATATATATAAATAGAGAGAGGGGGTGAGAGATAGAGAGAGAGAGAGAGAGAGATTCATATGCATACATATCTGTACACATGCATATCTGTCTGTATATGTTTATGTATCTATATATATCTATATATGTATGTGTCTATTACATAATATGTGTATATACATATTCTATCCATCTATCTATATATGTTCATAGGTAGGTACTAGGCTATTGGCCCTAGGGCCCATACAAGCCTAGCCAATAAATGTACCCTGGCTTTCGCCACCCAAGAAAGGTATTTTCCTATGCCCCTGTTGAGCAGAGCCACAGACGTGATCCCCGGGGTGAATTCCCCATTTCCCATCCAATCATCAGGATCTTTCTTGAAGAGTGCTAATGAGGAGCTCTGTTTGACACACATAGGTAGTCTGTTCCAGAGTATGGGAAGTGTCTGGGACAGGACTCTATCCCTCCAGCATGTTCTGTTTATTGTGGTGACAAGGTTAAGGTCCCTAGTGCATGTAGCTCAGAGGGATTGGGATTTATTTGAGTGGAGCATGTCCAACAGCTGTAGGTTTGACATAGCTGTGTATGTTAGGCAGAGATCACCCCTGAGTAGGTGATATGCCATGGTGTCAAGCTGTAGTTTTTTGAGACAGTCTGCATAGGGCATCTGTTTGAGGCCAGTAATCCTCTTTGTGAGGTATTTCTGTGGTCTTTCTAGTTGTTGTAGTTGTCCTGTGAGGTACATACCAAAAGGGGCGTTGTGCTCTATTATGTGTCTAATAAGTGATGAGTTGAGGGGAACAATGACCTCAGCTGTCACAGATGTCACCGTTTACAGTGGTGTATTTGTCATTTGAACCTTGCCTGACAAAGGCACTATAGGGATGGCATGAGTCTTAGCCAGTATCTGGAATCCTGAGGGCAACAGGTGCAGGCCATCTCTGGCACAGCAATCGGTCATGTCATCCCAGGCAGACAGATGCTGGATCCCCTTAGAATGACACCAGAAACTTAGCCAGTTGTTGAGGTCAATCATTTTGTCCTTGTACTGTGGTATCATTCTGGGTCTATCTATTTCTACAACCCTCTCTATCTATGTATACATATATGCACATTATATATAGATGCATGCATAATTATACATACATATACATATAATATATATATATATATTTATACCTTTTTATTTACACATACGAATACACACACTAACATACTGCTAAACATTCAGTACTGTACAGCCTAAGTTGTATGTTGCACTACAACCTACATTGTTATGTGCACATAGCATCCTTCACATACATATGTATGCCCAGCCTTCACTAACATTTGTAGTATGTCCCCTGCCCTATGCACATCCTCATATATATCTATATACAGACTGCTAACACATATGAAGGGTTCACAGTATGTAGACTATTACATTACTAGTTTACATTACCTTTCTTGGACACTGCTAATTTTGATGGCTTGCTGCTTGGTAGCCTGCTGTTCTGTACTGTAGTGGTTTTAGCAGTCTGTGTCTCTTATTTTTTTTTTATTTCTTTGTTTTTATTTATTTATGTTTTCTCTCTCTCTCTCTCTCTCTCTCACTGTCTCTCCCTCCGGCTGTTGCAATGAACATATTGCATGTGTGGACTGGGAGTACAGGCTGCTTTTGTAGGTATATGCAGATGGGCATGTGATGGCCTCTGCACCAATTGTTAGGCAGCATTTGCTAATTGCATGCAACCTGCTGTGTGGTAATTGCAGTTCTCACTGTGATTTCAGATCAGTGCTATAAAATGTTCCGTGAGGTAGGCGTAGCCCTTTCAGATTTTCAAGGTGGGGACCATGTTTGTATGCTGTGGACACTGTTGTGTGAGCGTAAAGGTTGGTATGTCTCTCATATCTCAGGCTGTGTTGTAGGCACTGGCATGCATGTTGTACTGACACCTGACTATTGCTTCTTCCAGTTTATTCTTCTCAGTGTGCATGTTAACTGACACCTAATAATACTAATAATGTTTAAATGGGAGTATGTGCTTTCCTGTGGGACTTGTGGAGTAACTGGTTTACTGCAGTGGCTCTTGCAACTTGTTGCTATGGCTTCACTATTTAGCCTTTACATTCACTCCTTGGAGGCCTGCTAGGTGTCTTTACTGGAATGTGTTGCTATGGCTTTCCTATTTTCCATTCACATTCACTCCTTGTAATGCTTGCTATATTTCTTTCAGCAGCAGTTCCTTATATGTTTGTTGTGGTTTGGTGGTACTGCATGCAGTCTGGTCTGGCCAGGGAGTGGGGCTTGACAACTACAAGGGTATTTTATTTTGCTCCTGAGCAGTAGTGGCACCTTCTACTTTGTCCTAACAGTTATGGATAGCAGGCACATGCAGTGCTTGTAACCAGCTATACTGTCCTTCTGTTATTAGTTGGATACCTCCTTTGATATTTCTGGGTTGTACACCTACATGTGGGTGTGCTTGTGAATACACCATTTCTGACATGCACGTAGTGCATACTTTCAGTAGTTGACAGTTACCATTACGTGGGACAAAACACCTTTCTGCCTACTATTAGTACATTTCCCAGGGAATCAGTGGGGCACAATTAACATTTGTTTTCAAATCAGGGGCATCCCTGTAATTCAGTCCCATTTGTGAGGTCTGGCCTCTTACCTGTTCAAATATGGCAGTGTTTATCCTGCTCTGATAGTGTGTGTGGTTTGCAAGGTGCTACTGTCACATTATTACCTACTAGCTACCGACTAGCATGGCTGTTTCTCTTCTCACACTAATGTTATACAAATCCACAAGAATTGCCAGTAAAGATACAGGACAAGATTTGTGTAATAGCCTTCCTATATTCCCTTTACATTCAGTCCTACTATTTCATGATATATTGCTTTCAGCACAAAGTTTTTGTATATCAGTCATGGCTTAGTGGTAAATCATGCAGACTAGTGTTTCCAAGGTCCTGGGGTCGAGACTGACAGAGGAATTTTATTTTGCTGTTGAACAGACTACAGGCCTTGTCATTCAGAGTGACTAAGGCACTTTTAAGCAGTTGGAAGGAGGTTAGCGCTGGTTTGCTCAGAGCTCACGCATGCGCACTGTAGCTTACCTTCGCGCACACATGCTTAGCTAAGCACACAGAACCGCACACCCACTTACTACTGCTTAAAAGTGCTTACTCTCACGCACACCTGTGCTAATTTCTTTGAAAGAAAAGAAAATGGGGAGATAGGACAGTGGTGAAAAAGGGGTCACAAAGAGGGTAGGACAGTAGGAAAACAAGCTTGGGATTTGCAGGAAGGATGTAGGAAAGGACCATAGCTGCCCATTTCTTTATCAGCAACAGCTGTGCATATCTCTGTAATTTGGTGTGAAATTTGAAACCTTCCACCCCTGAGAGAGGGGTGAGGACAACAAAGTATGTTGTACAGCCAATTGTAATTACCACTTCACATGTCCAGCAGACATGTCTGCAAAATGGGCAGCTATGTATGGGGCATAATTTTTTTGCGGGAACAGAGTGCCCTTTTTTTTTTTTTCATGTGAGAGTGGAATATGAGGTACAGGAAGTAGGTATATTTGGGAAGGTAGGTAGGGGAGGTTAACAGACAAGACAAACAAGACACATACAGGGGTGGAGTATGACACATATGGGGGGAAACACAATTGACAGGGACGGATGTTGGGATATCGCGAGCCCATGAGCCCACAGATGGCAACAGTGGAACTGACATCCCCACCCATGGGCAGTTGCCACTGTACTTTCACAACCCAGGATGGGGCTGTGCTGGGGGCTGTGTAGAATGGGCAGGAGGGACACCCATGAGTTGTGCCACCTGAGCCTCAAGCTGGCGTAGGGGTTCAAGCACAGACTGCCTGATCTCGCTACGCACCACAGACCGGACACTTTGGAGGGTGAGTGGACGGTCTCCTCCGGCCACGCTTGCAGAGGGGGGATGAGCCCCATCCACTGCAGCACTTCCAACTGAAGGTGGCACAGGGCCACCGGAGGAGGTTCCGGCCTGGGCACTAGTGCCAGGTGCACTCGCCAGCTTAGGTGGGAGACGTGGGTCCACTGGAACTCGCCTTCCCTGTTGTCCTATGTTTATACATATTTTATGGCATTTTGGGTTAGTTCATAGGTTCATAGTTTAGTACTAAGCTAACTGCCCTTGCGAGCCATTTTAAGCCTAGCCAATTATCCCTTGTGAGACTCAAACCCTGCACCTTGTGTTTGTAAGGCAAGCACCTTAGCCTTTGAGCCACCCTCCCAACTGAGTAAAGTATACTGCAGTCAGTACATAATGAAATAGTAACAATACCATTCAAAATTAGTTGTAACAGCATGCATCAGTATTCCCATTAACCAAACACCCATGAATTCCAAACATTGAACAGCAAGCATGACACATGCATATTTTGAACAACAGTACACAATCCAACAGCATGCAGGGTCAATTGATGGCAACAGGCCATCGGGTTTGGATATGTGAATAGGGCACATGCAGCAGCGTACATGCAAATATGTTTGAACCAACAGGACAAATGTCCATAGGAATTGATTGTGAATACACATACCCAGTTTGTTGTGGAATGGCATTATTTGTGAATATAGGGTAGGGTGAAGAAATATTTCATTAACAACTTCTACTACATATACATATGCTGTACATCTCTAGTAGTTGCAGATATATATATACCCTACAGGTCTTACTACAGTTTCCTATATGTAACCTTAGGAATGTTGTTGATGGGACTGTTACTGATACATTAATATCCATTGCATTTTTATTCATACACATTTCATATCTAGCTGTGTTCAGGTACAGCATCCTGCTACATTTTATTTATATGGCTCTAGACAACTGTGGATGTTCATTATTTCATACAACCATACTATCTCCATATTGCAAGGGTACAGCAACATATACAAATTGTGGGACAGACACATTCCAGCTTCAGTACTTTATTTCATACATTTCACTTTTTGGTTGTGGCTGTCTCATTCATTTCATTATGTACTGACTGCAGTATACTTTATTCAGAAGTTATAACAGCTTTCTTGTTTGATTCATACATCTTTCTTTCACTCGCTTTATTTTTACAATTCAAGTTGGTACTTTATTGTAGGCATTTTTAACATGTCATAGCTGCTTACAACAATCCTTTCCAACAGACTCACTTGTTTCATATGGCAGATTTTCTAAGGGGATGTATTTCACACATGTCTATTATCTTTGGCTTGTTTACCAGTGATTTTCAGGCTGCTGCAGGTTATCTGATATTACACTTCAGGTGGCTAATCACGATTTCAGACTTGTTTACTTTTTATTTCTGGATTACAGGCTGCATAACTTATCTAATCATACAATGCTAGCAGAATCTTTCTTCTAGTGTTATTTGAACTTTATTAATATGTGACTACTCTGACCTCTTTTACAAGCTGTCTCACTTATATTGTATAACAAGTGCAGGAATATAATTACTAACCTGCCTGGTGGCGCAACCGCTCCAGCCTATCACCATAGGCTCACCTATTCGTAGAACGCACACCTGCAGCTGTAATATAAATGAAGTAATATTGGAACATACATCTCCAAAATATCAGCTAGGATAATTCCTTACATACATAATTACATGGATACTTAGTAGTGGGGCGTTGGGCATTTGCTGGGCCTCCTGGATCCAATGGTTCTGTTGGTCCTGCTTCCATCTCTTCAGGTCCGCATGGTGGCGACGGACCTGTTCACCAGTCCTTGGTATGCCTGTGGCACTGGTGAGATCATGTGCCAACCGGTTCCATGCCTCTGCCTTATATGCACCCCACAGAACCTGGCCCTGCATGAGTTGAGCCTCATGATCATGGACTAGGAGCCAAACCATGTATTTGGACTCCTCAACACCCCACCTCTGTGCTCGAAAGCGACTGCCCTCTCCTACACCTGCCATCCTGACTGCAAATAGGTTCCATCATCAGTTATGCTGTGTATTCCTGCCTATGGGGGCTTATATATGCCGCTTTTCCCGCACTTATCTGTGATTGGCCATTTTGGAATTGTATCAGCTTCACAAAACCTGCTTTGTCATGCTTCTATTTCCATTCATTCATGTATATATGCTAATACTGCAGTTTTCAGTACAGCTGTCATGGCTTAGTGGTTCAGTACTTTGACTATGATGCACAGTATCCTGGGTTCAAGACTAGGCATTATTTCTTTTTTTATTTTACTACTGTCTAGACAGGCTAGGAGGTGTGTCTGTTTAAAGGTGGCTTTGATACAGGTTGCTCTACGGTGCCCACCGGTAAGCCGGTTGGCACGCTGCGCAGCTCCGCACAAACGGGTTATGCTGGTTAATGCGTTATTTGGCTATGAGCATGCATATTACACTGTGAGAAATGCTGTGCAACTATGGGCACACACTTTCAGCGTGTTAAAGCACTGCTCAACTCCGGGACCTCCTATTACACCTGTTAAACCACTGCTCACCTGCAGGCATACATACTCAGCTTGTTAGAGCACTGCTCAGCTATGGGCACTTATAAAATATTTTATTTTTTTATTGTGTCAGAGTTCTTCATAAAACATGGCCCATTTCATTGCATTTTACTTAAATTATAATTATATATATATATATATATATATATATATATATATATATATATATATATATATATCTATGTACATATATGTCAGGGGATTGTTTCGTGCTTATTTCACTAAAAATAAAAAATGATGTTGTTGGTGCTCAAACAGAGACTGCCTCCTCTTTGGCTGACATCTCTACCACTACGCTATTGCTACTTGGCTTATTTTGCATATTTAGAGCTTATATGCTTTTACAGTGACTGCTAACTGTGGCTGAGCGAAGGGCACACCCGCGCATACGAGCCCAATTATGGGCAAACATTTCTGAAATAAAAAAAAAATTAAACTCTTCATTTTTACGTTTTACTTTTCAGTTGGGTTACTAGTCTGTAGGGGCATGTGTGCTGTTGTGTTTCGTGACATTTCCGTGGACTCACTCATGGGAGTTTCCTTTTGGGCCTGTCATTCTTCTGGGGGCATGTCCCTTTGCAGATCTCGCCATGCGGACACGCCCCCTACTTTGCTACACGGACCGTGTTAGCCTAGGGTGTGATTCAGCATGACCTCATGAATATGCATGCATGATGACATCACCCCGTTTAACTGCAGCCTCCGTGTAAGACTTGCTAACTCTTACACGGAGGCTTCGTGAATCCTGCCCGATATGTTACTTTCACCTTTCATGTTGTGTGTTATTTTTTTAACTCTGTCTCCCTCAAATAAGAAATAAAATAACATAGGAGAACCTGGCAGCATGAGGAATAAAATATAAATAAAGTAAGGATATATACATGCATGCAGACTCACATACAAACATCTATTAATGTGTTTGTGGTTTATAAATGAAAATGACTTCTAATATGTTGTGATGGTATATAATGAAGATAGGAATATACAATCATTTAAAAAGAGATGATCTGCACACAACTAAAAGTTAAATGTGTAAAAAGTTACTAGATGCTTAGCACGTAATGATCATTTATTTATTTATTTAATTTATTTAACATTTGTTGACTGGGAAAGTCCGAGTAGGACAGAGCTTATCTTCAGTAGAGGCCCAGGGAGAAATGTTCCAGATGCATATCTTTGGAATGTTAGTTGTGAGTCTAATGGAATGTTATATAATATTTTATTCAATTTTGATTATTTTAATATACAAGTGACTTGTCTTAGATATTATATATTTATATGTTAAAATTTAGGTTATGGATACTTAGTGTAGATAACATAAGTATAGAAATAGTTTCTACTTTAAAGAAAATAATTTATTTGTTTATTGAGTTTTTAAAGTGTGATATTCATGTAAGTAACATGATATCTTTCTAAATAGCAGAGGGGTATTGGATTTACTCATGATGATGGGTGAATTAATATTCTTTGATGGGAGGCTTTATTTAGATCATTAATTAATGTATTAAAGATTAGTGGTCCTAAAATGGATCAATGGGGACACCTGTGTTGTTTTCTAGGTAATCTAATTTTTGGTTATGACATCTGACTGCTGTCTATCATTTAGGTAAGATGAAAACCAGGTTATTATACTTAGAGAGCATCCAAGTTTCTCAAAGTGTTGTAAAAGCTTAGGGTGCAATACTGTGTCAAAAGATTTTGAAAGGTCCAGCAGGAGTACTGAAGTGGATAGACCAGCATCAAGGGCTTTATTCACTGTATCAGTAAAGGAGGGTAAAGCTGAGGTTGTACTATGACCAGGGTGGATGCCGTGTTGAGTGGGAGATAAGAGGTTGTTACTGATAAGGTGATTAAGTAGTTGAGTTTAAATACATTTTTCCAAGATTTTTAATAGTGGGGAGAGAATGGAGATGGGGTGGTAGTTAGAGCGATCATTAGTGTTACCTCCTTTGTGAAGTGGGGTAATAATGGATTTTTTTCCATAGTTGGGGCACATATCATTAAGTGATAGAATGATTGATAAGAATGCTAACCGAGTATACTATAGCTTTGACTGTTAGTTGTAAGTATTCACAGCAGAGTGTGAGCAGGGTTTTAATTTGGTTAGTAATTTTTGAACTAGGGATGTAGGCATGGGTTGTAGTGAGAAGGGTGGATTGGCTGAAATACTATTTGTGGAGACTAGGAGGTTTGTTCAGGTACTGCTAGAGATTGGATTTGTTTTTGTGGGGACTGGGGGGGTCTATCGAGGAATTACTAGAGACTGGGTGTGTTCTTGAGGAAGAGTCCTTGATTAGTTTTTGTATGGTGTCGATAAAATGGATATTAAATATCTGGGCTATCTGGAGAGGGTTTTTGCTGGGAGCGGGTGATAGATTATGTATGTTACCAGGCTTAAGAAGCGAGGATAGAGATTTGCAGAATTTTTTGGGGTTAGTATTTTGGGAGGAAAGTTTAGAGGAGAAGTAGGTTTTCTTATCAGTTATGATAATGTTTTTTGCAGCCTTTCTAAGTTTTTTAAAGTTTTTTTCATTTTCTATAGTCCTACATTTTTCCAAATTTTCCAGGCTTTGCCTGTAGACAGGAGAGTTTGTTTGGCATGCTCTGTCAACCAAGAGGCATGGTTTGGTTTTGAGCATTTAGTACAAAGAGGTGCTAGGCTATTTAGTGTGTTCAGAAAAATGTTATTAAAATATTGAACAGCGTCATCCAGGGGCAGTATTTTAATGGGGAACAGTTATGAGATTTTTGGTAGTTATAAATGTATCTTGGTTAAAGTGGGCAAGATTCCTGATATATTTGATTGTGTGAGGTTTGGGAATGTGTATATGGGTTCTGTGGGTGTATGCAGGTAGGTGGTCATTTATGGTGTTAGGGAGGGTACCAGTATTGGTCTAGTAATGGGGTGGGATACTAGGATCCAATCTAATATAGCTTCAGCTCAAGTGTTTAATGCATGTGTAGGCTCTATGATAAGTTGAGTGAAACTATAGAGATTAATGCTAGTTTAGGAGCTTTGGAGGATAGATTATACCAGTTGATGTTACCATCTCCTAGAATGGCAGTTTCTCAGGGGATAGTATGGTTAATCCATCCTAGGAAGTCTTCTAAGTGGGGGATGTTTTGACTAGAGGGACTATAGATGGTGACAATACAGAGTTGTTCATGGGTCGATATTACATCACAGAATGCTGAAAAAAGTGAATGGTGATTAATCAACCCTATGTAAGTGAAAGCTTACAATGGCAAACTATCAGAACAGTGATTTTTCCAAGGAAAAAAAGTGCTGTTCTAACAAAAGAAAAAAAAAAGAAAACACTTTAAAATATTACATTAAGTGGGGGGCTTTGCTCCTCCCACACCCCCCTACTTAAATATACCAACTCCAAGACCACACTACAATGCCGAAAATGGCAAAGTAATGAACCGGCCAAGCAAATTCTTTCCCAGGGAAAGAATTTGCTTAAAAGCTGCTTTGATATTTTGCCTTTTCAGTCTTTTATGTTTAACCAAGATGCAATTGAAAGAATGCATCTTCGGTCTTGTAATAGGTACCCGTTTATTAGGGTTTATATGGAGGGATGCCATTACAATTTCCAGATAACTGAAAGTGAGGACGAGATTTGGATGAATATTTATTGTTAAGGAGTCTCTATGGATTAGGGCTATGCCCCATACTTTTTTATGGACACTGTCAGTACATTGTAGCCTGGTGGAAGGATTTCTGTGTCTGATATATTTGCTTTAAGCCAGATTTCAGTTATTGCTACTATGACTGGAGACTGGTGACAGAGACAAGACTGGAATTCAGTAATCGTGTTGCAGAGTATTGATAGTTACAAAGTATAAATCATGGGCTTTTGGGGTGTTGGTAATTTTAAGCAAGTTCTCCAGTCCAACATCTCTACGTTGGGGTAATACTAGGAGGAGATGTCATAGAGTGTGTGGCCGGTGAGCTTTTAGTGATGGTAATTGTGGATAATGTAGTGTTAATTTAAGTTTAGTGGTAGTGGGGGTGAGGTATGGTTTGGCTGAGTATAGGGTTTTGCTAACTAATAGGGATGGTGAGATGGAGTAACTACTTAGGTTAGCATGTAAGTGAGTGGTTAGTGTTGTGGATTTTGGGGGAGAAATATTTATTCTAGAGTTAGTGTTGGTGGAGAGAGAGAGAGAGATAATAATAGTAGTGAAGTAGTAAGGACAAGTAAGATTGATAAAAGGTGTGATATGTGGTACATAATTGATTAGGATGATGCGAGATTATAAAGAAATGCTACAAAATGGTGGTGAGTGGTGTTGAGTAGTTGGAGAGGGAGAGGCTGGGTATTGTCAGGGGGCAGTAAGAATGTAGGGAAGAGTATTGGTCTGGGAACTAGAGAATGGAGCTACAGGAAGTATAAATCTAGCAGAAGTGGGAATGGGTGAGAATTGGGGTAGTGTAGGGTAGTGGAGTGAGCTCGGAGCAGGCTGCGCTTGCTTTCAAGTGTGGCAAGTAAACACTCTCCATGAGCTAGCAGGTTAAGGTTGATGGAAGCAATATTTCTGGGTGATTTGAAATTAAAACCCAATGTAATGTTATAAAAAATTCAGTTGTAAAAGGAATAGGTTAGCACACTATACAAAACCAAATGTAGGAGGGTTGTAAGCACTAGGGAGGTGTTGAGTGGAGTGAGACTCTTGTAGATTAGGAAACCAACAGATTAGTAGGACAAAAGTGGGGGGATGGCCTTTCAGACGTTCTATAGTGGCATGCTCCCAGAGAAGTTAAAACAATACGAAAAAGGTAGTATTATTCAAACTAGGAGGATTAGACTCTATAAGGGGAATGAAAGTTAAAATGAACGTTAAAACAATTCTATATTAATTTTTTTATACAATTTACTATTGTTTCTTGGTATCTACTTATATTTTCATGGTATATATACTCAACAATACTAAGTTTATTAGACTTGCAATTGAAAATAAGCAGTTCTGGATAATTATGAGTGGCACATTGTTAATACTACATTTAAGGATTAAGGTTCTATCAATTTCCCTTTTACTAAATTGTTAGATGACATATTTAAAGTGTATTTCAATTAACATTAATGGTTTAAACAACATTTGCAAGAGAAATAGTTTAAATAAGTTTCTAAACTTATTCACTTCCCAGATTATTTTTTACAAGAAACTCATTTGTTACAAGAATATATAAATAGACTTAATACTAGATATTATACTGTATTAAGCAGTTCACAATATAATAAGAATAAAAGACGGGTCGCTATTTTATGGAGAAATTCTTTGCCTATATCTAATATATTAAATACATATAGTGATGATAAGGGTATGTTTTGTTCAGTAACAATGAAAATTAAAAGAAAATTACATACTCTTATTAATGTATACTGGATACCTGGCATTGGTGGTAAAACAGTTAAACATCAGTTACATCAGATTATACAACTCTCAAAGGATAGCACTATTTTGGCAAGAGATTGTAATTGTATATTAGAAGAAAAGGATTCTAATGCCACTAGAAAATAAAAAAATATCAGCTTCAGCAAAAGCATTAATAATCCATGCATAAGTTAGCTTCTAGAACAAAAATGCTTATTAAATCTAATCTCACTAAAGAATTATATTCTATTGAGGGCAAGAAATGTTTCCGAAATAGAATATATTTTAAGAGTATTCTGAAATTATTTCAATAAAATTAATCAATATAACTCAACAATGGATTCAAAAGAAGCAATTAAAACTTTTATTAAAAAATATACTAAAAATAAATTGACTGAATACCAAATGAAAATAATAGATAAACCTGCATTAATGTCTGAACTTAAAAACCAAATCAATAAACTAAAACCTAATAAAACTCCTGACAATGATGGAATAATATTAAAATTTATAAGCTTATGCCTAAAGAAGCTTTAAATAGTTTTTTTAATAGTTAAGAATTTAACTAAAACCCCACTGTCATAGAAATACACACTTATTTCTCTCATTTTAAACATTGATAAAGATCTGATAGAGTGTTGCTTTTATAGACCAATTTTCCTATTAAATACTGATTATAAAATATTTATGGCTATTCATGCTGCTAGAATTCAACAATTTCTTCCATATTTGATTTATAATGATCAAACTGGATTAATAAAAAATAGAAATACGTATGATAATATTAAAATAATATTAATGATAACTGATTATGTAAATAATACAAAAGATAATTTAACAGTATTAAGTTTAAACATTAATAGTGCTTTTGATTCAGTTAATTTGAAATATCTTTTCTTAGTCTTAGCGGAATGTAATTTCTCAAATAGTTTCATAAATCAATAAATCTCTTATATGGAAATTCATTTGCTTATATAAAATAGGTACATTCGGATTTAATTTTAAGTACTAAAACAAATAAATTGTCACCGGTACTCTTTACTCTAGTTACAGAGCCATTTACAAACTATATAAGATCGAGATTAGATATTAAAGGTAAACAGATAAAAAGTAATTTGGTTTCCAAAATACTATTATTCGCTGATGGCATTATTCTCACTCTAAATGATAATAAAAGTTTTTAAGTGCAGTCTTTAATGTAGTAGAATCTTTTTACAAAACATTTGGTCTCACTTTCAATGAGAATAAGACAAAAAATGTAATTATAAATTCTTCTGCGTATGATACAGATGAAAGATCTTCTACGTATAGTGCGAAATATAAAAATTTAAATATTTATGGATAACATTAGCAGAAAACATTTAAATATAATAATAAACAAAAATGCTGCTCACACAGGCAAATGCTCTCGTTAAAACAAAATTTTTTTTAAAAATAATAAATACGTTGAACAAAAGCAAAAGTAAGGACCAGTTTCGATATTTGTAACTGAATAATTTATTATAATAACAATTGATAAGTGCTTTCGCTATGTAATAGCTTCATCAGATCAAGTATTCTCTGTTATACAAATTACTTAAATACTAAAATAAAACATTTGATCCATTCAAATCAACCAATCATTAGAACACATTAATTAATTCCTTTCTAAATTTTAAAACAACAGTACATAGATAAAGTGCATAGTGAAACTTTAAAAGCAATTCAAAATATTTCTCATCTAACAAATACATATTCTAAACACAGAACATGTGTATATCATAATTTTAATATTAATTGTGATGATTGTATATATACATATAAATATAGACCTAAAATGTATATAAAATATATATAAAAAATAGATGTAACAAATACTAACTACATATAATAACTTTGCATATTAAAATCAAATTATATATTACATATTTGTTATAAAAGCTATAGATACTAAAAATGCCTAAAAATTACTTTATATGTCTATGTTGCCTAAGTGTCTGTTTAATTGATACTTTATCATTTAGTCCTGAACCTTTATCTGTTTCAACAAAATAATCCAATTGTTTTCTTTCTCTTCAGTACGTGTTACTATATTACCCCCTCTCATATCAGGTTCAATTATTTCTAAAACCCTAAACTGGAACTCATGGTGAATACTGTGTAAAATAGTGTGTTTTGCTAAAGCATTGTGCATATTGTTTTTTCTAATGTTATAAATGTGCTCCCTTATCCTATCACGTAGTGGGCAGTTTGTCTTTCCCACATAGAAGGATGAGCATACTTTACATACTGCCAGATAAACAACATTAGTAGTCATACAATTTGCAGCAGCCGTAATATAAAACACCTTACCATTATCTGGATGACTGAATTCTGTATTACTGTCAATGTAACTACAGAAATTACAGTGCCCACATTCTTCTGTG
>NC_056733.1:988737421-988739921 GCF_019279795.1 Protopterus annectens
GTATATAAAATATATATAAAAAATATATGTAACAAATACTAACTACATATAATAACTTTGCATATTAAAATCAAATTATATATTACATATTTGTTATAAAAGCTATAGATACTGAAAATGCCTAAAAATTACTTTATATGTCTACGTTGCCTAAGTGTCCATTTAATTGATACTTTATCATTTAGTCCTGAACCTCTATCTGCTTTCAACAAAAATCCAATTGTTTTCTTTCTCTTCAGTACGTGTTACTATATTACCCCCTCTCATATCAGGTTCAATTATTTCTAAAACCCTAAACTGGAACTCATGGTGAATACTGTGTAAAACAGTGTGTTTTGCTAAAGCATTCTGCATATTGTTTTTTCTAATGTTATAAATGTGCTCCCTTATCCTATCACGTAGTGGGCGGTTTGTCTTTCCCACATAGAAGGATGAGCATACTTTACATACTGCCAGATAAACAACATTAGTAGTCATACAATTTGCAGCAGCCGTAATATAAAACACCTTACCATTATCTGGATGACTGAATTCTGTATTACTGTCAATGTAACTACAGAAATTACAGTGCCCACATTCTTCTGTGTGGCCTGAATTAATAGGATATTTATCCTTCTTGGGGTAACACAGGAGCCTCTTCAAATTACTTTTATTCTTATATAAAAAAGAGGGTTCTTCACCAACAATCTGGTGAATATGTTCATCTGCCTTATGTATATCCCAATGTTTACCAATAATTCTCTTAACTTCAAAGAGGTCTGTTGTATAGCAAGTTGAAAATTTCACATTTAGAGGTGTCAATAATTCATTAGTTTTAATATTATTTTGTACCGGACCAAAATATGGTCTACCTTTAGTGTCCCATAAATCATAGACTTGACCAGTATATTGGTCAACTTCATCAGTTTTATAACCTCTATCTATTAGTCTATTCCTTAAACTTAGTAAATCAGTCTCTAGGCCTTCTTCTAATGGATTTAATCTGGAACATCTCAATGTCTGCCCTTTAATAATATTTTTAAAGATGTGTGGTGGGTGCATACTGGATCTATGCAACAACATGTTACTGTGACATGGTTTTCGATATACTCCTGTATTAATAATCCCATTATGCAATCTTTGTACAAAAACATCTAGGAATTCTACCCTTTCAAAAGAATGTTGCATAGTAAATTTTAAACAATCTGTCAACTTATTCATGGTATCAAGTAATTTCTCCAAATCATTAATTGTGCCATTCCACAGAAAAAAGACATCGTCTACAAATCTACGAAAAAAGATCACATGCTCTCTGAACAGGGGTTCATTAAATAAAACTTTTTCTTCCGAAAATGCCAGAAACATGTTGGCGTAGCTATTGGCACATGGAGTGCCCATAGCTACGCCTTCATGCTGTCTATAAATTCTATCACCAAACATAAATATATTATTATATAGGACAAGTTCCAGAAAGTGAACTATCAAATCAATTAATACTTCAGAATAGTTGCTATGTTCTCTAAGGTAATTCGTAACATATGTTAAACCCAATTCATTAGGAATCACCATAAATAAGGATTGTATATCCAAAGTAACAAAACAACAAGTATCAATATAGTCATAATGTATAACACATTCATAGAGATCCACTAAAAACTGTTTAGTATCACGTAGGACAGATCTATTACTGTATAGGACCGGTCTTAGATGTTTCTCTATAAATACTGATAAGTGTTCGGTAACCCACCCCTTTCCAGATACAATTGGTCTCATTGGTGGGTTATACAAATTCTTATGTAATTTAGGGAGTCCATATATTAATGGTATAACTGGTTTATCAATAATAAGATATTCAAAAACATTCTTCTCAATCAACTTACTCTTAAAGATATCCATAAGAGTAGAATGCACATAATTACATATTCCATAAACATCACGGTCATTAATAATTCCATAGTATTTATCTTTTAGCATAGTGAACATAGTACTTATATATTGCTCACTATCCATCACGACAACACCAGAGCCCTTATCTGCTGGTCTAATAATGATATTTTTATTCATTTGTAAATTAATCATACTCCTTCTCTCATTATATGTTAAATTATCAGATCTTTTGAGTCTATTAAACTTCTTAGTTTCATAATAATTATGAAGCTCTTCTTCTGTTACTTTCATAAAAGCTTCCACTAGAGGATGATTCAACGGTACATAATCACTAAGATTTTTAAAAATAAAACCTTCTTTATTTATATCATTAGTTCTATCTCTGTCCTTAAAAATATATTTGAGCATTATATTTCTACAAAAAATCTTAAGGTCAGTTATGGTATCAGTAAGGTGACCAGTTGTCTTAGGAATAAAGTTTAAACCCTTACTTAATAAAGAAATATCAGAGTCAGTTAGTTCTGTAGAAGAAATATTATGCACTAATTTTTCTTTATCCACATTTTCTTTAGTGTGGTGTGATGTAGGGAATCTCCCGATAATTTCCTTTTTTGTCTCCCTCTGCTCATGGAAC
>NC_056733.1:988742421-988779921 GCF_019279795.1 Protopterus annectens
AAGTTTTTTCTTTTCAATGGAAGAGAGATTGTCATTAATAAAAATGATTATTTTGCCAAAAGTTTTATACATAATACAATCTTTATTTCTCTCTCTGCCTAAAATATATTAGAGAGTTTAATTCTTTATTTCTTAGATTCCTTTGGTATCTTAACAAATCTAGAATAGCTCTAAGACATCATATTAGTGATTGTTCTTCTGGTGGCATTGGTTTACCAGATTTAGAATTATATTCTTAGTTATAAAAACTATTTCTGTTTGGTTGAATAATAACTATAATGCCAAATGGAAAGAAATACAAGGACATATCTGGTTAAAATCCAATCAAGTGACATATTTGTATCAAAATATAATAGTAAGCAATAAATTAATTTGGTTATTAAAAGGTTATATCCTAGATACTCAAAATCAATTAATTATTCTATATCGCTATGATAATAACAGTCTTCAAGAATTTTATTTATAAGAATCCAGAATATAAAGCATGCTTTTCTTTTATTTCCTATAGCATATACTCAAAATAACATATGTGCATTTAACTCCTCTGCAATAATTACATTCAAGGAACATAACTTGATATATTGGTTTCAGTTAATGGGTAAAAGAAAATATAGAAATAGTAGAATACATAATAGCCAAATTTAACTTAAGAAAAGAACAGTGGTTAGATATTCAAAACTGTAGATACTTGAGAGAAAATAAAATTGGTTCATAGGTTCATAGATTAGTACTAGGCTAACTGCCCTTGTGAGCCATTTGAAGCCTAGCTATTTCCCCCATTTGAGAATCAAACCCTGCACCTTCTCTTTATAAGGTAAACACCCTAACCATTATGCCACCCCTCCCACTTATGCCACCCCTCCCACATTAACTCAATGCAAACATTGGTAAAGTATACTGTCCCTATGTTTATTGATCTTTTAATCTGTTCAATGTATCAGAATATATCACAGAAAGAATGTTTGTCTTTCGGCTTTTTCCCGGTAAGGGGTTGCCACAGTGGAACTTCAGTTTGCTAATGACTGGCAGTAGATTTTTACGAAATGCCGAGGTGCCAGCTTGATGTCTAACCTTCAACGAAGACACACCCATTTATGCAAGCATGTCTTTCGAACGCTAGCCAACCGCAGGGAGGACATGCAGACTCCACACAGAAGGCACTCCCAAGCCAAGCTGAGAAATGAACAGTTATCTAAAATCTATAAAGAGTTTTAATGAATAACACAACTTTGAGATAGTCGCCAGGGCCCTGGATGAGGAGATGTCTGTGCATACAGCCTGCCTAGACCTAGCCAAGGCATTTGACAATATCCCTCACTCAGGCATCATTGATAAACTCTCTCAGTAAGATATCAACTCTTATAAGGTGAGTTGTGAACTGACTCACTGATAGAACCCATATAGTCAAAATAGGGGAATCCACCACCAACAGCAGATCTGTAACCAGTGACATTCCACAGGGATCATTTCTGGGATATCTACTGTTTGGAATCTATTTCTGCTGACAATCTCCAAATGATATCAGCATTCTTCAAGAACATGTTACAGAAGCAAATGACTGGTGCCAAAGTCATGGCCTCAAACTCAGTGTAAAATAATGTATTATCATCCCTTTGAGTAAAAGCGATGTTTTTGTAAATTACCACATCAGTAGCAATACCATAAGTACAAACTCAGTGCAGAGAGTTCTAGGTACTCAGGTTGACAGCAACTTTGCCTTTGATCACCATGTTTTCACAGTGGTAAGAAGGGCATTCTGTATGGCTCATTTCATAAGTAAGGGCATTGCCTCAAGAAAAGGAAAGGTTATCACCTCCTTGTACTCTTGAATCATTAGGCCAATAATTGAGTATAATGCCCCTATTGGTATATACCTTTCAAAGCACCTGCAACAATTGGAGAGACCACAAAGGTTCATCACAAGAAAAATCCAAGGTCTTCAGCAGCTATCCTATGTGGATCAGCTGAAATGACTGTCACTGTAATCTGTTTCATGCAAACTACTCAGAGGTGATATCTGTCTTGCATATAAGGAAATCTCTGACCCTGCTTTATTGGAAATGCTGCACATCTGAAAGTCGAATGGCACATGGGTTATCGACTCTAAGGACATAGACATGGTATGTGACATCAATAGAACTGGATAGAGGGACAGATTTGTCTCCCAGATGTTACCACACCTTTGGAATAGACTCCCACTTCATGTCAAATAGAGTACCTCATTGGGCCTCTTCAAACCCAATCTAGATGATTGGATGGGTAACTGTAAATTCACCCCAGTTCTACCTGTGTCCCTCTTGGACAGGGGGCATTGGTGCTGATTGTGGTAGCAAGGGTAAATTTGGCTAGGCTCGTAAGGGCCCTCAGGCCATTAACCTAGTAAATTCCTATGAGCCTATGAAAACAGTGCAATAAAAGTTATTTGGGATTATTTCAAGACCATAAATAACTGCTATCCAAGAGAAGAGGATAAAAAGTGTGCTATTATCTTCAAAACAAACTACTTCCTCATTAAAATGGAGATTATTCTATTGAAATTTTATTCATAAAGCTTTTATTACTCTTCATAGAACGGAAATAATGTTAAAAAAGAAATTTGGAGGTGTAAAATGAATATTAAAGCAGATTGACAACACATTTTTGATTGCAAAGTTATTAAGTCATTTTGGGATAGTGTTAATGCCTTTTTAAAAGCTCTATTTAATTTTCAATTTAATTTAACTAAATCATTAACTTTATTTAACACCCCAATACCTACGTTAAAAATAAACCACCAACTGGTTTGGAGTATTCTATCAGTTGCAAGAAAAGTGATCAACAAGAATTGGAAAAATGAATTGTCTCCTACTTTGAACTAATTTATAAGTATTGCAACTGAAGTATGTTACCTGAAACTTGTTACAATGAAGATGAAAATAAGAATTACCACTTCTTATAACATGGGATGAAACTTAAAGAATTGATGAATAAACAATCAACAACATGGCAATAAAAAGTATTATAGCATGAATATTTAGAATTTTGGTTATATGGTAGACACCTTTCTAAACAGTTATCTTAGTTGTGTGTTGATATTCTTTTTTATGTTTGTCTGATTAACTAATTTATATATATATAGTAAATGTTATATTTTATTAATTACTTGTTGAATTTTAATAAAATATTTGGAAAAAAAAGAAGATGACCTCTACAAAGTTCATCTGTGGTTCCTGATGTGGTTACCAGGCTTATTAAACACATATGTTTTCAGGTGAGAGACCTACATCGTGGCTGGGGGGTTCATTGCTCTTTCTGCCTCTATTTTTAGCTTGCACAGCATGACATTTTCATTCAAAGCAGGCACCACATAATGGAGGTTATGTTACTGAGATACATTTATAGTCACTGTTTCCTAGTTTGTAGTGTTTATATATATATTCCTTTCTTTTACTTTATTGGGTTGTATGCTTAAATGCTTTCCACTTTGGGCCTTTTAATTTTCTTCCCAAATGAATCTCTTGAATTAATGAAAATGGGACGACCCTTGCACCACATCTGCCCTAAAGCTTAATTTGAATACAAACTGTTTTGGGTTATGCTGTGGTTTTAGTTTATATTATAAAGAAGAAAATGCCACAAAAGTACAACTATGGCACAGGATAAAACAGTATATTTGAACTGGTGGAATTCAGTAAAGTGAGAACTTCCTACTTTTCAAAATAAAATGCCACCAGCAAAGATAGGTAGATGGCAAGTTACTAGTATAGAGAATAAATGAGTCTGAGTGCTGTCAGGAACTGAAGAGGAGAATTACTAAATCTGTATAAATTAAAGGTAATTCACACAGTCTGGAGGTAGAAGTTGCCATGTTTCAGGATTTCATGAAGGCAGACTTTAGCAGGCAAAGTTAGTATAAAAAGAATAAAGCATGTTTTGTAAATTTTAAGATACATTTAATGTTTGACTAAGCCTCAGTTTCCTAGTCATAATTTTATTCTATATACAAATACTTGATATTTAAATGTTAAGGCTTTGACATGAATACAAGAATCCTTTGATTTTTCTGCCAGACATGGTGCATCACATAAGCATTTTGTTTATAATACTGGTACTAAAAACAACAAACACTTTACATTCATTTTCTCCATAGCTTGCCAGTTTGCTGTGTCTCATAACATACTAACTTGCACCAGTACAACTGCCAGTGATGGTGTGGGGACTGTGTGCAACACATTATTTTATACTCTTCTTAGATATATCATATGTCAATAAAATAATTCATCTTGCAGCATTAAACAATAGCTCTGTACAATCACTTACTGAGAATTATAAATTCTGATGGATTTGAAAACCAAATTTCTTCTTTGTTCTAATTGTCCTATTTTCTCAAGATGATTATTGTCTGAAACTGAAGCCACGTGATTTTTATGTTCTCTATGTTTTATCAAAATTTGTAACCCTACTGAAACCTGCATATTATACTTATCTCTCAATGTTTCTATTGCTCCTAAAGTATTTATAATCTGCTTTCTGGAGCTTTTCTCCCTGGGCCTCAGCTAAAAATGGACATATATCCAGTCAGAATTTCCCGGTAAACAAATGCAAAATAAATAAAATTATCATTATTAAAGATGTGATAATGTCACCAGAGCCAATATACTGCTAGCATAGAGTAGATCCAAGTTCCTGGTCATAGCTCATATACAACAATTTGTTTCTCAGGTGTGAATCACAAAAACTTAATAAGAGTATATGATACTTGTCTTTTAATCACATTAATTAAATCTAATAGCAATTCTATTGTTGTTATGACAGATATTCATTGTGTATATGACATTAAGCAGTAACAACAATATGTATGCATAAAAGCAGATAAAACATCCATATATGCAGTATACAATGGGAGCAATGTGCTATTATTATTAAGAAGATAGTACAGCAAAAGTATTAAATTAATTTAATGAGCTACTTGCTATGGAACCATCATATGCAGATACAAAATAAAAGTGGGGAAGGAAACATTTTTTATTTATGCCTGTTTTTCTGCCATGGCTGAGATACATAACTAAAAAAATCAGAAATCCCTTGGTGTTAACATGACAAATCTGATAAAAGGAAATAAAAATATGGTAATAATAAAGAGTCCATAAGAAACAAAGAAAATTTCAAGAATAAGGCACCTGTAAAAAAGCATCTCCAAGTGTTATACCTGTTATGTAACACTCAATTTTTTGCACTGAATCCTAATTCCTACTGGTCTGTCTGCCTCGCAACTGTAAGGAAAATACAACACTGAAAATAAAAAAAAATCTTGCTGGTTTAACAAAACAATTAAACACTTCTGTGCACTCTATTCCAGTTTTGTTTGTTTTTTTTTTTTTCACATATTCCATCCTGGACTCTAGTGTAGTTATTGCCTCACAGGCATACAATTCACAGTGGAGATTATCTTCTCTCATCCATGACCACAATGGTAATGTAGATGTCATCAGCAAGTGTTTAATCTTATCATCTGCCCCTCTGTCAAGTTTGCTCCAAATATGCTAAGCAGGGCTAATCTCAGCATCACATTGCTGTGACTCCCATGTACTGAACAAGGCTAATCTCAGCGTTACATTTCTATTACTCTAATGTACTGAATAAGGCTAATCTCAGCATCACATTTCTATGACTCCCCATGTACTGAACAAGGCAAATATAAGCATCACATTTCTGTGACACCCTATGTACTGAACAAGACTAATCTCAGCATCACATTTCTGCAACTCCCATGTACTGAACAAGGCTATTCTCAACACCACATTTCTGTGACTCTCGTGTACTGAACAAGACTAATCTCAGCATCACATTTTGGCAATGCCCCATGTACTGAATAAGGCTAATCTCAGCATCACATTTCTGTGACTCCCATGTACTGAACAAGGAGAATCTCACTATCACATTTCTGTGACTTCCATGTGCTGAACAAGGCTATTCTCAGCACCATATTTCTGTGACTCTCATGAACTGAACAAGACTACTCTCAGCATCACATTTCAGCAATGCCCCATGTACTAAACAAGGTGAATCTCAGCATCACATTTCAGCAATGCCCCATGTACTAAACAAGGTGAATCTCAGCATCACATTTCTGTGAATCCCATGTACTGAATAAGATGAATCTCAGCATCACATTTTGGCAATGCCCATGTACTGAACAAGGCTAATCTCAGCATCACATTTATGTGACTCCCATGTACTGAACAAGGCTAATCTAAGCATCACATTTCTGTGACCCCCATGTACTGAACAAGGCTAATCTCAGCATCACATTTCTGTGACTCCCATGTACTGAAGAAGGCTAATCTCAGCATCACATTTCTGTGACTCCCAATGTACTGAACAAGGCTAATCTCAGCATCACATTTCTGCGATGCCCCATGTACTGAACAAGGCAAATCTCAGCATCACATTTCTGTGACTTCCCATGTACTGAACAAGGTTAATCTCAGCATCACATTTCTGTGACTTCCCATGTACTGAACAAGGCTAATCTCAGCATCATATTTCTGTGACTCCCATGTACTGAACAAGGCTAATCTCAGCATCACATTTCTGTGACTCCTAACCCTAACCCTAACCCTAATCTCATCATCACATTTCTGCAACTCCCATGTACTGAACTAGGCTAATCTCAACATCACATTTCTGTGAATCCCATGTACTGAACAAGTTTAATCTCAGTATCACGTTTTTGAGACTCCCATATACTGAACAAGGCCAAACTCAGCATCACATTTCTGTGACTCCCATGTACTGAACAAGGCTAATCTCAGCATCACATGTCTGTGACTCCCATGTAGTGAACAAGGCTAATCTCAGCATCACATTTCTGTGACTCTCCATGTACTGTGCAAGGCTAATCTCAGCATCACATTTTGGTTAATCCTGTGTACAGAACAAGGCAAAACTCAGCATCACATTTCTGTGACTCCTGTGTACTGAAGAAGGCTAATCTCAGCATCACATTTATGTGACTCCCATGTACTAAACAAGGCTAATCTCAGCATCACATTTCTGTGACTCCCATGTACTGAACAAGGCTAATCTCAGCATCACATTTCTGTGATGCCCCATGTACTGAACAAGGCAAATCTCAGCATCACATTTCTGTGACTTCCCATGTACTGAACAAGGCTAATCTCAGCATCACATTTCTGTGACTTCCCATGTACTGAACAAGGCTAATCTCAGCATCACATTTCTGTGACTCCCATGTACTGAACAAGGCTAATCTCAGCATCACATTTCTGTGACTGCTAACCCTAACCCTAACCCTAATCTCATCATCACATTTCTGTGACTCCCATGTATGGAACAAGGCTAATATCAGCATCACATTTCTGCAACTCCCATGCACTGAACAAGGTTAATCTCAGCATCACATTTCTGTGACTCCCATGTACTGAACAAGTTTAATCTCAGTATCAAGTTTCTGAGACCCCCATATACTGAACAAGGCCAAACTCAGCATTACATTTCTGTGACTCCCATGTACTGAACAAGGCTAATTTTAGCATCACATTTCTGTGACTCCCCGTGTACTGAACAAGGCTAATCTCAACATCACATTTCTATGATGCCCCATATATGAACAAGGCTAATCTCAGAATCAGATTTCTGTGACTCCCATGTACTGAACAAGGCTAATCTCAGCATCACACTTCTTTAACTCCCATGTACTGAACAAGACTAATCTGAGCATCAGATTTTTGTGACTCTCCATATACTGAGCAAGGCTAATCTCAGCATCACATTTCTGTAGTGCCCTATGTACTGAACAAGGCTAATCTCAGCATCAGATTTTTGTGACTCCCATATACTGAATAAGGATAATCTCAGCAGCAGATTTCTGTGACTCCCATATACTGAACAAAAAATAATCTCAGCATCACATTTCTGTGACTCTCACGTATGGAACTAGGCTAATCTCAGCATCACATTTCTGTAACTCCCATGTACTGAACAAGGCTAATCTCAGCATCACATTTCTGTAACTCCCATGTACTGAACAAGGCTAATCCCAGCATCACAATTCTGCGATGCCCTATGTACTGAACGAGGCTAATTTCAGCATCACATTTCTGTGACACCATATGTACTGAATAAGGCTAATCTCAGCATCACATTTCTGCATCTCCCATATACTGAACAAGGCTAATCTCAGCATCACATTTCTGCAACTCTCATGAACTGAACAAGGCTATTATCAGCATCACATGTCTGTGACTTCCATGTACTGAACAAGGCTAATCTCAGCACCACATTTCTGTGAATTTCATGTACTGAACAAGACTAATCTCAGCATCACATTTCGGCAATGCCCCATGTACTGAGCAAGGCTAATCTCAGCATCTCATTTCTTTAACTCCCCATGTACTGAACAAATCTAATCACAGTGCCACATTTCTGTGACTCCCATGTACTGAACAAGACTAATCTCAGCATCACATTTTGGCAATGTCCATGTACAGAACAAGGCTAAGCTCAGCATCACATTTCTGTGACTCCCATGTACTGAACAAGGTTAATCTCAGCATCACATTTATGTGACTTCCCATGTACTGAACAAGGTTAATCTCAGCATCACATTTCTGTGACTCCCATGTACTGAGCAAGGCTAATCTCAGCATCACATTTCTGTGACTCTCATGTACTGAACAAGGTCGATCTCTGCATCACATTTTTGCAACTCCCATGTACTGAACAAGGCTAATCTCAGCATCACATTTCTGTGACTCCCTAGTACTGAACAAGGTTAATCTCAGCATCATGTTTCTGTGACTCCCATGTACTGAACAAGGCTAATCTCAGCATCACATTTCTGTGACTCCCATGCACTGAACAAGGCTAATATTAGCATCACATTTCTATGTATCCCCATGTACTGAATAAGTCTAATCTCAGCATCACATTTCTGTGACTCCCATGTACTGAGCAAGGCTAATCTCAGCATCACATTTTTATGACTTCCATGTACTGAACAAGACTAATCTCAGCATCACATTTCTGCAATGTCCATGTACTGAACAAGGCAAATCTCAGCATCACATTTCTGTGACTCCCATGTACTGAACAAGGTTAATCTCAACATCACATTTATGTGACTCCCCATGTACTGAACAAGGCAAGTTCTCAGTATCACATTTCTGTGACTCCCATGTATTGAACCAGGCCAAACTCAGCATCACATTTCTGTGACTCCCATGTACTGAACAAGGCTAATTTCAGCATCACATTTCTGTGACTTGACTCCCCATGTACTGAACAAGGCTAATCTCAGCATCACATCTCAGTTAATCCTGTGTACTGAACAAGATTAATCTCAGCATCACATTTCTGTGCCTCCCATGTACTGAACAAGGCTAACCTCAGCATCACATTTCTGTGACTCCCTGGTACTGACCAAGGTTAATCTCAGCATCATGTTTCTGTGACTCCCATATACTGAACAAGGCTAATCTCCGCATCACATTTCTGTGACACCCATATACTGAACAAGGCTAATCTCAGCATCACATTTCTGTGACTCCTATGCACTGAACAAGGCTAATATTAGCATCACATTTCTATGTCTCCCCTTGTACTGAACTAGGCTAATCTCAGCATCACATCTCAGTTAATCCTGTGTACTGAACAAGATTAATCTCAGCATCACATTTCTGTGCCTCCCATGTACTGAACAAGGCTAACCTCAGCATCACATTTCTGTGACTCCCTGGTACTGACCAAAGTTAATCTCAGCATCATGTTTCTGTGACTCCCATGTACTGAGCAAGGCTAATCTCAGCATCACATTTTTATTACTTCCATGTACTGAACAAGACTAATCTCAGCATCACATTTCTGCAATATTCATGTACTGAACAAGGCAAATCTCAGCATCACCTTTCTGTGACTCCCATATACTGAACAAGGTTAATCTCAGCATCACATTTATGTGACTCCCCATGTACTGAACAAGGCAAGTTCTCAGCATCACATGTCTGTGACTCCCATGTATTGAACCAGGCCAAACTCATCATCACATTTCTGTGACTTCCATGTACTGAACAAGGCTAATCTCAGCATCACATTTCTGTGACTCCCATGTACTGAACAAGGCTAATCTCAGCATCACATTTCTGTGACTTGACTCCCCATGTACTGAACAAGGCTAATCTCAGCATCACATTTCGGTTAATCCTGTGTACTGAACAAGGTTAATCTCAGCATCACATTTCTGTGCCTTCCATGTACTGAACACAGCATCATATTTCTGTGACTCCCATGTATTGAACCAGGCCAAACTCAGCATCACATTTCTGTGACTTCCATGTACTGAACAAGGCTAATCCCAGCATCACATTTCTGTGACTCCCATGTACTGAACAAGGCTAATCTCAGCATTATGAACAAGGCTAATCTCAGCATAACATTTCTGTGACTTGACTCCCCATGTACTGAACAAGGCTAATCTCAGCATCACATTTCGGTTAATCCTGTGTACTGAACAAGGTTAATCTCAGCATCACATTTCTTTGACTCCCATGTACTGAACAAGGCTATTCTCAGCATCACATTCTGTGATGCCCCATGAACAGAACAAGGCTAATCTCAGCATCAGATTTCTGTGACTCCAGTGTACTGAACAAGGCTAATCTCAACATCACATTTCTCTGACTCCCATGTACTGAGCAAGGCTAATCTCAGCATCACATTTCTGTGCCTCCCATGTACTAAACACAGCATCATATTTCTGTGACTCCCATGCACTGAACAAGGCTAATCTCAGCATCACATTTTTTGTGACACTCTGTGTACTGAACAATGCTAATCTCAGCATCACATTTTGTGACTCCCTATGTACTGAACAAGGTTAATCTCAGCATCACATTTCTGCGACTCCCATGTACTGAATATGGCTAATCTCAGCATCATATTTCCCTGCCTCCCATGTACTGATCATGGCTAATCTCAGCATCACATTTCTGCTACACTCGATGTACTGAATAAGGCTAATCTCAGCATTTCATTTTGTGGGTCTTGACTGGCTACTGAATTCCACAGCCATTTCTGATGATCTGTCATCATATAGGTCGTGATAGCCAGAGCATGTCCTGTCAGCCTCAGCAGCTTGGGTCACATGTCATAGTGTTGTGTTTTTCTTCCAACCTACTGCAAGGCACTGAGGTAAAGACTTTACAGAAACCATCAATGCTCACGATCTCCTATTCACCTTAAAAGTTGCCAAGTCATAAATGTGGATGTAGGTGTACTGGTAAGGTCAGTGACAAATGAGTCCATGTCACTGTTTATCAACCAGACAGCTTTCATTGAGGAATTCTGTCAGTGTATTCCACAGAACTCTGTCTAGAACCCTATTTCCATGGAGGTGAGAGTGATTAGTTTGCAATTACTGTCATTTTCTTCTGGACCTTTCCCTTGTGCAGCACTGTTGTTTTTACCTCCCCCTGATCCCTAGCACTATTTCAGTTTTCAGGGAGGCACTAAGCTGCATTATCAGTGGTCAGCTCAGCACATTTTCCAGTACTTTAGTAGTAGGAGTGGACCTTCACTGCTATCAGTACCAGTTCCACTTTCAAAAATGTCCTATTCTATAATGCTTCCAAACTGCCTTACCATTTATTGCCAACCACATCCTTCCTTTAAGTTGTGAACTATACCACAACTTCACCCACATTTTTGCCCTAATAAACACAGACCCTAGGTATTGGCAACATAAAGTCCCTTGACAGAAATAAGTTTCAGTTTATTAAGGGTAGATCCTGTTTGCTTAACCTGATTGGATTGTTTGAAAAAGACACTATGGCCATTGATGAGGACAAGTCAATGCATAAAACTTAGCTTACCCCAGCCAAAGCTTTCAACACCATTCCTCACTATGACATTACAGAAAAATCTATCAAACTAAGCACCCCTTACCTTACCCAATGGATAGCAAACAGCTCAGGGAGAAATTAAGACTGGAGACACACACTTCTGAAAAAAACTTGTTACCAGTGATATACACAATTGCTAGGTACAAGGTCTGCTCCTGTTTGGCATTTTCTTCTCTAACAGCAAAGCTGATGTCAAAGGCCTCTGGCTGACTAAGTTTACCAGTGATTGTAAACTTAGATTTATCATCAACTCTACTGGGAACTCCCACAAATAAATTATGTCACAACCACATTCTCAAGCTAAATTGCAAAGAATTCAATATCATGTGCTCCAGGGAATACCTTTGCTCCTACCACATTAATGGTACCCCTCCCCCAACATGAGCTCTTCTTTGACCATCACAGCTTTATGGCTATTAGGGAATCTTTCACTATAGTCCAGCTGATAACTCAGGGTACTTCCTTCAGTCCAACAATGTCATCACACCTTCTACCACATTAATGGTACCCCTCCCCCGACGTGAGCTCTCCTTTGACCATCATGGTGTCATGGCTGTTAGGGAATCTTTCAATATAGCCCAGATGACAACTCAGGATATTTTCTTCAGTCCAACCATGTCATCATTCCTCTTCCTTATTAAGCTCATAACTGAGCTTTGTTTGGCCTGTATCCATCCAGGCATATGATCCATCTTGAAAGATCCTACTGATTCCTCACAAAGATAATCAACAGCCTAAGTGTTGTTACTTATATCTTACATCTTTTAGTCTCTCCTTTATCTCATACAGGCTCCTTAGGGTTTCAAACAACGCTGAACTAACTACCTTCATATTCACAAAACTGGGAACACAATGAGCACTCATGTTAAATACCTTAAGCTTTAACATAACTAAAAAAAAACTTGTTACTGTGACAGATACCTCACTCAAAAATTCCCCTCTTCTGAAGCAGACTTCCCTTCTTACAGTAACTCAGAGTAGTTCCCTCAACCTTCAAAAGGGTAGCTGCAAATTCATCACCGGTCTGGCCCCACTAAACCTCATGGAAAGGGGTACAAAACACTGGAATCTGTAACGGGCAGGTTGCTAAGTGTCTTCCCCTTCAGTTACTTAGTAACAACCTATAAAACTAATGATCTTTTGTTCTGAAGGAGTGTCAAATAAAGGAAGAGGCAAAAGTGATTGTTCATTAATTTATTGTAGTACAATTTTTCCATATATTTATTTGTTCTTTTATAGGTGATCTGCAAAACAGAGGGTTGTTGGGTATTTTTAAGATAAAAAGAATGTTGGCATGTCCTTTCATTTTGGAAAAAAGTGATAATGTCATGTTGATAAGTTTACATGCTGAAATGCATGTGTGTGTGTATATATATGTGTATATATATATATATATATATATATATATATATATATATATATATATATATATATATATATATATATATATATATATATATATATATATATATATATATATATATATATATTTTTTTTTTTAATAAGGAATTTGAATACAAATAGTATAAGAGAAAGCAAAATTAGGTATATGCATACCTTCCAACTGTTCAGAAGTTTGCAGAATGTCCAGATTTCTGCGCTATATTTTTGGTCTGTTTCTCATAAAAATTATGTTTTTGGCAAATCTTTGAAGGTTACAATCACTAAATCATGACAGGCATTTGAGTTTCAGACTTCATATCCTTCAGAAAGTATTTGCTAATGGAAAACCTGTCATTTTTGTAACTTCCTAGTTTATAAGAGTATTGTTTAAAATCTGTCTGTGATTTTGGCCCTTTGTCCCACCATTACTTTTGATTTTGTCCAGAATTCTTGAGCAAAGAACTTGGGCGCATGTTATATATGAAGTGCTCTACCCTGCAGATTTAAAGTGTGAATCCTTCCCTTAAAAGAGGGTAATGTAACACATAGGTATGTAGCCTCAAGGAAGTGGCATCTTTAGTCTATGTACCTGTCTAAAGAATATGTTTGCTGTGGTCAGACAGCTTGTACCATGGCAGAGTTTTAAATGCATGCTGAAGAGGGTGGGTACATTGCTTGTCTCCAGCTTGTCCTTTCAGTCATCCTGATATACCAAATAGCACAGTTATCAAACCCCGGTAGGCCATGCCCGGCTTATAAGTAAGGGCATGGTATCTAGATACAAGGAAGTCATAGTGCCCTTTATTCAGGCATTGTATCTAGATACAAGGAAGTCATAGTGTCACTTTATTCAGGCATGGTATCTAGATACAAGGAAGTCATAGTGCCCTTTATTCAGGCATTGTATCTAGATACAAGGAAGTCATAGTGCCACTTTATTCAGGCATGGTATCTAGATACAAGGAAAGCATAGTGCCCTTTATTCAGGCATTGTATCTAGATACAAGGAAGTCATAGTGTCACTTTATTCAGGCATGGTATCTAGATACAAGGAAAGCATAGTGTCCTTTATTCAGGCATGGTATCTAGATACAAGGAAGTCATAGTGCCCTTTATTCAGGCATGGTATCTAGATACAAGGAAGTCATAGTGCCCTTTATTCAGGCATGGTATCTAGATACAAGGAAGTCATAGTGCCCTTTATTCAGGCATGGTATCTAGATACAAGGAAGTCATAGTGCCCTTTATTCAGGCATGGTATCTAGATACAAGGAAGTCATAGTGCCACTTTATTCAGGCCTTCTCAAGCCCATCATTGAGTATAATGCCCCTTCAGCATGTAGCTAACTAGACATATGCAGCAGGTAGAGCACCTGCAAAGGTTCCTTACCCGAATAATCCAGGGTATAAACACATTGCCCTATACAGACTGACTTAAAGTCCTATATCTATACTCCCATAGTTTACTGAGAAGCAATCTATGCCTGGCATACAAGCATCCTCAAATCCAGCTTTGATGGAGATTTTGCACATCTGCAAAATGAACAGCATCAGAACCACTAGATCAAAGGATTTAAATTTTGCTTGTGACATAAATAAGACATGTTGGTGAGACAGGTATGTGTCTCAGAGGATCCCCATGCTCTGGAACTGGCTTTCCATCTATGTGAAGCTGAGTCCATCCCTAACCCTATATAAGTGAGACCTTGACCAATGAATAGGAACTTAGAAATTCACCCCAGGTGTGCCCCCCATGTGTTTGATAGACAGAAGCAGATAGTAACACCCAAAATAACATTTCCCCCACGAAACTTCTAGAAATTTCCTAACATACCCCCTCCCAATAAATGCCCATGATACACATGGTCATTTTGGGTTAGATTACACAGCTAGTCTTATAAAGGCACTGGTGGTCATTAGCCTGGTAAGTACCTATGCACCTATGATCCTATAAACAAGGCTGATCCTTTGTAACTTAAAAGGAACCAAACAACTGGAGAAAAAGAAGACGTTATTAAATCACATGTGATAAAGCTAATCAAACAAGTTTTCTATAAAAGTTGTTATTTCAGACTAATAGACTCAGCTGATAATACATGATTTTTTTTTTTTGTTTGTTTTTTTTTTTTTTTTTGCCAGGCAGACCTTGGGTGGAAGAGGGAAGGTTCAACATGATGTAGGCAGCCAGTGGAAGGAAGATGTGGGTGTGGCCACCCTAGATGGTGATGGGCGACCTTGTTGGCATATGATGGGGAACATGAAAGCATTGCCAAAGGGGCTTTAGGTAGTCCTTGCAGTGATGCAAGTGATCAAGTCATTATTCCACAAAACATAAAAATCCCTCACTGCTGTGATACCAAGAGCACAAAGCACTCTTATGGCTATAGGGAGGGCAATCCCCAAGACAGTGTAATGTCTGACTGAGGAGAGGTCTGATGATTGACAGACATCGGGGAAATTACATTAAAAGTACTAAGGAAAAGGAAGGATTGGTTGGAGGAGCAATGAAGGACTGAAGCAGGTTGGAACAAAATGTGTGAGATAGTAATATAGTTTAAAGACCCATGTGGTTGTACAGCCTGTAGGAGTCTGAGATCTTAAAAAGTAAGGTAATTCAGCTTAGGAGAACAACTACTAAGGGTTCACAGTCAGTTTCAATTTGTTGGAAGGAGGTAGGGAGGGAGATATTAGGACCTAGTTAGGGGAATTATGATAAGCTAGCAGGGACAGAAAGGACATTGGAAAGGAAAGTAGATCTGGAATAGAAAAGGGGGAGGCAAGTGGAGGTTGTGTTTTTTTGAGGTGACTAAAGAGAACAATTGATTAAGACTGGAGTTGGAAGTGTAGATCAGCTGGATGGAAAAGAAAGGAAAATGCCAGAGGAAGCACATACATAGTCAAATATTGCAAAAACAAATATTCTATTCTACAACATCAAGAAACATTGACATATCAAAAACATAGAGGTGTACAGAAAATTAATAAGTATAATCTTTGTGTTGAGGGAGGGATGAATTACTTAAGCACACTTACTACACTGATAAGCAAATGAAGAAAAAGTGCCAAAGCAACAGGAATGAATTAAATTTGTTTATCCATTAACTTGATGTGCTAATAATTTAGCTTTTATTAACTTAATGTGATCATCTAATAATTTAGCTTTATATGTATTTTTTAAATGCTTTTAATATGCCTTGTGGCTCTCTTTTCTCTTTGTACATTCATTTTATGAAAGTACAATTTAAAGGCTTCTAATATTTCTTCTAAGTCTGATACTTTCTTCTTAGTACATAGAATATATTTTCCTTTATCTGAGTTGCTTTTATATATTTTTTTTAGTTCTGCTTGCTATTCTTTTCTGATTTCTAGGCTTCATCGAGTATGATTGTAACTTGATTTTCTCTAGATTGACCACTGTCGTGTGATATAGTTTTCTAAATATTTTTTATTTGTCTCATCCGGTTAATTTATTAAGTGTTTTTTCCCTTTCTGTATATCAAGTTTTAATGTATCAATTTTTATTTGTAAGTCCAGTGAGTCTTTATTCCCATTTTTTTTCTTGTTATTAAACTATATTAAAGTTTTGCCGTCTAAAAATGATTTCATAGAGTCCCACACATATGTCAAAGATATATCATCTGTGAGATTTATATCTAAAAAGGTTTGTATCTCACTGACATAAAATTATTTAAAGTCCTTTAGATTTGTTATATATGAAGGTATTCTTGTGTCAAAGGAAAAAACTTCAAAGACCAATACACGTAAGGTTCAGTTAAGACACTTTAATTTACTTGCAGCAAGGAGACAAAACATGCAAATACAAGGATTTGTCAAACTACTAACAGGAAGTATGTTCATTCTTATACTATTTTACAAGACATGGCCTTCTAAGCTGACGTAATCAAACACAACTTTAAGCATTGTACTACAGCAGGTGTTACTTCAGATTTTCTGCTGACATGATTAGATTTGTGAGAAACTTTTCAGAAAAACAACCTGGCTTTGATGACCAGTACTTTGCTTACAAGCCTCTATTGTACAGTGTTACATTTCAAGGTACTTTTCTAATACAGACACAAGCAAATGCTGATTGCAGTTCATATTTTCAAGCAAACTTTGTCCTAATTATCTGTTAATTCTACAGCTGTGTATGTTCTCATAGCACAGCGGAACTTCTTGCCTGAGTTTCGTATAAGCAGTATTGTTCTATTCATTATTTTCCTAACGCAAGCAGAAATCATCTGCTTCTCAGTAAATTTCCAAAGCACAAGCAAGATTTTAGCTAACAGTACAAGGTCAGAAAGCAACTGCAGTTTGTACATATTTATGCAGTATGAAATAGAATAAATGTGTTAACCCTTTTCTAGCTCTATATGCACTAAGCATATTGCTAATACAGACATTAATACATATTTTTCTAACATTTCCTCCCTATTAATACTTTTATTCTACTTTCAAAATAAGCATACACAGTTTGTTTTCTTCTCCTAACCTCTTCCACTCGGGATTTGCAGTTAAGAGAGTCATTCAGTTTAAACTTATGAAAGCATTTTTAGTCTTTTAACAGTTCTTCAAATTCAGTACTATTTAGTGTATCCTCCAACTATAAATTATCTCTACTTGACTCCCAAGTAGACTATTCTCTATCCGTATAGCTAAGCACTTGCTGCTACAGTACTTATCACCTCGATACAGCACTCTTGTTATAGAAAGTACCCCAAAAAAGCAGACCCCATTTCTCGGTCACCCACATCCCCAAAACCTTTTTTTAAGTTTTTCTGTCTATTCCTTCTAGCATGTCAAGGGATCAGTTGCTAATATCCTCTCCTGCTCAGCTGGTGAACCTGGGATTATTGAGGCAATGTTACAATTGCCTCATGTACACAGACAACCCTCTCCTCCTCCCACAAGACACAAATACATGCGAGAGATGCAACTATATGGCCAAACTGGAGGCTGAGCTCTCTCAACATAGGACTGGCAAGACCAGACAGGAGGAGAAGGTAACCACACACACTATAGACCCAGTCTCACATAATACCATCACAACCTCAAATCTTACACATAAACACACAAAGACATACTCAGAGGCTCTGATCAAAAATCTACCAAAACAGCAGAGGCCACCAAAGCAGACACCCAAACAACTACCACCTCAGAACACAACACCTGCATCACATAGACCACACAGTCAGAGTGTCAAGCAGTCACAGCCCTTAAGGCCAAACACTATGCCAGACACACTAGTCATTGGTGACTCCATAGTCAGACACACTGACGACCCGCCACCAGACTGAGTAAGGAGAAGGTCACAGTAAGCTGCCTGTCGGGTGCTAGAATCCGCCACATAACGCATGCACTCAGGTCTCTCAACAGCAGGTACAAGTACAACTCAATCATTGTCCACGCTGGTGTAAACGACCTGAGACGTACCTCCCTGGACTACATGAAAAGAGACATAGAGGAGCTCTCTGATTATGTAGCCCAGGCAGGTATGACCCTGACCTTGAGCAGTATCCTACCTTCACCAAGAATGATGCCACAATACAGAGATAAGATGATCAGTTTTAACAATTGGCTTAAACTCTGCTGTCATTCAAAGGGGATCCAATGTCTGTCTGCCTGGGATGACATGCTGGACAAGCCACGCTGCTTCGCAAGGGACGGCTTGCACTTGTCACCCCTGGGATTCCGGATTTTGGCAAAGGCTCTTGCCACCCACATAGTGCCTTTTTAGGCAAGGCTCAAATTCTAAACCTACCACCCTAGAACAAAACAAAGAAAAAAAACTAAGGGTAATGCTGCTCAATGCCAGAAGTCTCAACCTCAAGATGCACGCACTCGAGGCCCTTCTCAGTATGGAGAACATCGATGTCTGTGCTGTGACAGAAACCTGGTTCAAGGCTCCTGAGAGCACCCCAGCACTATAAGGTTTTACCTCATATCATGCGTTCCGGCCACAAAACCCGGACAATACCAAAAAAGGAGGAGGGGTATCCATATTCATCAAGGACACCCACACCTCAAGATTGGCAGCATCGCACGATGCATCGGAAACCATCCAGGTGCAATTAACCATAGGCAAGACTGCTATGCAAATTGTAGCATGTTACAGGCCACCCTCGCAAACTCAGGAACCTCACATGGCCTTCCTGAAAACACTGGAGGGGATAAATGTATCTCTGAACACCATCATACTAGGTGACTTCAACTACCCTAATATAGACTGGGAACACTACTCAAGCCCAAACACTCTAGCCCAAAAGTTTCTGGAATTCATAAACACAAATGCCATGGAACAACTAGTCACCATCCCCACAAGAGGAGAGAACATACTTGATCTCATCATCACGAACATGGGAGCACAATGTTCAACGCCAGAAGTATACCCCTCACTGGTGAGATCTGATCACAAACTAATCTCGCTGGAGGTCCTCATCCCGCCCCCACCCGAAATGAAAAAGACCACATAAAGAACTTCTCGAAAGCCGACTTCACACTTCTAAAGACTAGTGTGGTCTTCTTTAAGGCCCCTGAGCTGACGGTTAACATTACTCAAACCACTGAATCACTTACAAATGCCTTCTACCAGCACCTGCAGGACTGCATGGATCAGGCAATCCCAAGCAAAACAAAGACTCTTTGTACCAAAGGCAAGCGTCCAGTCTGGTGGACCCCAGCCATAAACAAACTCTACAATAAAAGGAGAAAGCTACTACAAGATAGAGCAAAATCCTTAAAAGGGACATCGCTGATCACTATAAGTAAAAAGCTAAGAGCTCTCATAAAATCATCCAAAGCTAATTTTGAGAAAAAAATAGCTAAGGACTCTAAAGACAACCATAAAGCATTCTTTAGCTATGTCAGAAACCTAGGAGGAAACTCCCAGATATGCTCAGAATTAGTTCAAAATGATGTGAAGATTACTGATCCTACAGACATTGCCAACATACTGGCTGACAGGTTCAGTGCAAACTTCTCCCCACCCTCCCCGCCTAAAGAAGAGATATCTATACCAAATGATTGTAGCCCTCCAAACATCTCCAACGCTCAGGTGAGAACTGCTCTCTCCAAGGCAAAGAACACAGCATCCATGGGACCTGATGGTGTCCCCGGCTGTGTGCTCCATGAACTCAACGAGGAATTAAACCCACAGTTAGCTGTTTAATCTTAGTCTCACCTCCGGATACGTACCCAGGGAGTGGCGCACAGCGACTGTGGTCCCACTCCACAAAGGCGGTGCCTCCACCGACCCTGGAAATTACCGCCCCATTAGCTTGACAAGCCTGATCTGCAAAGCCATGGAAAGGATCATAATGGATCTCATAAATAAAGACATAGGGAATTTGCAGACTTTGGATCCAACCCAGTTTGGTTTTGTCAAAGGCAGATCATGCCTTTTAAACTTGGTTGACTTTTTTGAAACAGTCACCAAGGCCATTGACGAGGGAAAGGCAGTCCATACAGCCTACCTAGACCTGGCGAAGGCTTCGATACAATACCCCACTCGGGTATCATTGAAAAACTCATCAACTTAAATGTAAACCCATACATTACAAGATGGGTTGCAAACTGGCTGAGTGACAGAACCCACAGGGTCAGAGTTGCTGGCGCCATGTCAGACTCTAAGCCTGTCACAAGTGGTGTCCCACAGGGCTCAGTCCTGGGCCCACTCTTGTTTGACATCTACTTTTCTGAAGTACAAGCAAACACAGGAGGGTTATGGCTGACAAAGTTCGCAGATGACTGCAAACTGGTCGCCGTAGTTGAGAACACATCCGACACAGATATCCTTCAGAAGGGTCTCACAGAAATGGATAACTGGTGCCAGAGCCATGGACTCAAGTTAAATGCCAAGAAATGCATAGTCATACCCTTCGGGAAAAATAAGGTTACCCCTAGCTACCATATAGGTGGCAATCCCCTGAACACAGAAGAAGTTATTAGGGACCTGGGAACCCAGGGTGACAGTAGCCTTTCATTCGACACTCATATTGCTAAAGTAGTTAGGAAGACCTTCTACATTGCCCACCTTATCATGAAGGGATTCACATCTAGATCAAGGGAAGTCATAGTCTCCCTATACTCATCACTCATCAGACCAATGATCGAGTACAATGCCCCATTCAGAATGTATCTGACCCGACACTTGCAGCAGCTGGAGAGGCCACAAAAGTTCCTCACCAAAAGGATAAAGGGTCTCAAAAATCTGTCTTATGCTGCACGACTGAAAGAACTCCAGTTATATTCAGTTGCATCGCTTACTCAGAGGTGACCTATGCCTGACATACAAGGCCATGTCAAACCCAAATTTGATGAATATGCTTCATCTAAAAAATCTAGATCCCTCAGAGCCACAAGGGCGGGTGACTTAAACCTCGACACGGTTATTAATAGGACGTGCTGGAGGGATAGATTCATCACCCAAAGACTCCCTATGCTGTGGAACAAAATCCCAGTTTATGTGAGGCAGAGCACCTCGCTGGCCTTGTTCAAGAGGAATCTTGACCAATGGATGGGAGATCGCAGATACACCCCAGGGGTTACCTCAGTGTCACTGCTCAACAGAGGCGCAGCTAAATAATGGGCATAGTTTCTCCAAACTAAGGGGTGGCGTAAGCCACAAAACTATGGCTAGGCTTATAAATGCCCTCGGGCAGATAGCCTAGTATGAACCTATGAACCTATGAACCTAAGTACTTTGATATAAGGTTTCAGAAACTGAAATTTAGTAGGTCTTTAACCAGTCTTTTCATGCAGGGGATACCACAACAAACACATACTCCCAGTAGGAGCATTCCTACACAAATGGCAATCAGTATGTTCATTAGGATGGTACCCCACACCCCAAACCATTTCTGGAAAAAGTCCATCAGTGGGTTTGGGCCTGGTTTGGTCATAGCTGACACTTGCTGAATTACCTCAAGATGATTGTCTATCTCATGTTTATGGTCAGGAATATACAAACAGCATTCTTCTTGGATTAAAGCGCACGTACCACCTCTCGCCGCTAGGGTGAAGTCGAGAGCCATGCGGTTTTGGAGCACTACAGTTCTCATAGCATTCAGTTCATCAGTCACCAATTCAAGAGCAGAAAAAGTTGTGTTGCTCATTACTTTAAGAAGTTTTGACAGTTTTCTCAGCTCCCAGACCGATTTCACTGCTCTATATGCTGGTAATATGCCTGCCCACGATATAACGCTATCACTCAAGTCCATGTATGTCAGTCCTTTGCCTAGAGAGTGATGGTCTTTCCAACGCACATCGATTTGTCCCACTGGATTTACAGGTTTCTTGATGACTTCTCGGACATTTTGAATTTTCCCATGAGGTATAACTGCAGTGTGTTGTATGGCCAGAACCAGGTAACCCAAAAAACAACTGCCGGACCAATTCTCAGGTAACCATTTGTATGCCTTTCTACCACACACAAAATAACAGTCCTCTTCTTTAGTAGTAACCTTGCTATGAATGTACACTCGCCCTGCATGAAACATTTTTCTATCAATTATAGACAGCTGTTTATAAAGAACAGAATTATGTTTTATTTCATCAAGTGTTTTATGCATCAATCCAAGAAATGAATCATAGTTTGTATTACAATAGATCTACTTTGTTTCCTTTAGTATAACATCTATAAGGAACAGTCACACTGCAATTGCTCCAACCCACTTGAACAGTATCATTTTTGTAAAAACACACAGTTGCCTTTTGTAGAGCAGACAAGTGCAATGTTATTTTATCTTGCGCTGTAATGGTTGAGGTATCATAAATCAAGTTTTCCCAGGTCTCATTGACCCCTAGGGGGACTGTAGTCATTAATAACCCCCCATATGCTGTCAGCAAAGCTGTGCAAATCCAGCAATTTGAAACATTGAAAGTCTCAGCATACACATATTTAATTGCCTGGTAAGTGTTAAAGTTTGGATGCCAGTTTATGAGTAACGCTTCACATTTATTCAGTTCAGTCTGTGTGGCTGGGAAAAGAAAAGGCTACAACAAAAAGATTATTGTCATTAATACAGTTAACAGGATAATTATGCAATACTTTTGAGGAAAGGGTTGCTCTGCATTCCTGTTTCTTCTGGACTCTATCATTTTTGCTCTTGGCATGTAACAAGATTTTTGTCCAGTTCAAAGTTTTTAACTAATTTACAGTGCATCAGGTAGATCCAAAAGGTTCACTCTGCAATATTGACTGCAGTGGGTGTTGACAAAAGCACTTGATATGGGCCTTTCCACTTTGGAGATGCCCAGTTCTTTCTCTTAACTACCTTCAGCCAGATCCATGCTCCAGGGGGCACTGCCACTTCTGACGGTCTGGTTCGTTCTTTATCTGAAACAGAATTTAACTGCAACAAATGTTTAGAATTTAATAACTTACGCATATACTCTGCTAATGTACTGTCAGCTTCCTGGTCTGCGGGCATGAGAGATTTCCACTGAGGTATATAGTAAGCCCTTCCAAAGAGTTTTTCAAAAGGAGTCAATTCTTTTGCATTTGGAATAGTTCTCATGCTCACCAGTGCCAGGGGCAGACAGTACATCCAGTTTCTCTATGTTTCTAGCATTAATTTTCTTAGCTTACTCTTTAAAATCCCATTATGCCTCTCTACTAGCCCTGCTGATTGAGGGTGATATGCACAATGATTCTTTAAAGAAATGCAAAAATGTTTACTTAACTGCTGTATGGTCTGATTCACGAAGTGTGTGCCATTGTCACTGTAGATCCTGTCCGGAATGCTGAACTTTGGCTACAGTTGTAGCGTCTGGATTTTTAGTCGGAAAGGCTTCCACCCATCTGGAAAACATATCTACAATGACAAGACAATACTTCTTATTTTCACATTTATTCAACTCTATGAAATCCATACAAATAGTATGAAACAGATACGGTGGTGTGGGGAAACTCCCTTGCTTGGGCTTTAACGCCCCTTGTGCTTGATGTTTATTACAGATGTGGCATAATGAACAAAACGTTTTAGAGTAATTTGAGAAGCCATATGTCGTGAACACTCGGTTCACCAGCTGTACCATCCCCCCTGTTGAGACATGGCACTGCCCATGGCTCAACAAAGCTGCATATCTAAATAAATTAGATGGCAATATCGGTTTTCCTTGTTTAGAGATGTACAGCCCCTTTTCGAGAATTGCTCCTCGTTTCACCCATCTTTGTTTTTCAGTTTGCGTAGTAAGTGTCTGCATTGTCTTTAACATTTCTAAGTCTAAAATCTCAGAGGGTTGTAATTCCTCATTCAAAAGAAATACTTCTGAAGCTGCCTGCTTTGCAGCTGTATCAGCTCTCGCATTACCTTTTAAAATCCTATCCTGTTGTTTGGTATGAGCTGTGCATTTACAAATAGCTACTTTCTGAGGTAACTGAATAGATTCTAAAAGATCTAAAATAAACTGTGCATGATTGATTGGTTTGCCAGTAGATGTTATCATTCCTTGATTTTTCCACTGTTGTGCAAAAACATGTACAGTAGAAAAAGCATACTGGCTTTAAGTAAAAATGTTTACACATTTACCCTTTGCTAAGGTACATGCCCGTGTCAAGGCAATCAATTCTGCTGCCTGTGCAGATAAATTATGTGGTAAAGATTTTGCTTCTATAATGTCAGTATCAGAAACTACTGCATATACTACTAGGTTCTGTCCTGCAGGACCCCTTTTGCACGAGCCATCCACGTAGTATGTCATCTCGGCATCATCCAAGGGAACATCCGTAAGATCTTTTCTAGGCAGTGTCTTTTGCTCAATCACCTGCAGGCGGCTGTGTGGTGTGCCATCTGCAGGGGTTGGGAGCAAAGTTGAAGGGTTTAAAATCGCACATCATTCAATTGTCATATGTGGTTGGCTCAACAGTATAGTCATACAGGAAAGATGCCTAGCAGGGGAAATATATGCTACCTTCTCTTGCAGTAAAATAATTGTGACTGCATGAGGCACTCTCAATGTGAGAGGGTGGAACAACACTACTGAGGCCGAAGCCTGTACTGCCATTGCAGCTGCAACTACTGCTTGTACACAGTGTACAGATATGGACAACACTGATTTTGATAATTTAAAGACTATGATTTATTCTTTAGGTAAGAAGTTAAAAAGCATTAATGGTCTCAAAGTGGACAATGCTTATTTAAGTAAGAATTTAGACATGAAATTAGTACCCAAAGGATTGAGATTTTTCAAGCTACCTTTAGGTTTGGATTACACTGCAGAAGTAGTAAAGGAATTCAATTCTTTTTTTGATACTTGTGGTTTTAACTTTATGAGATTATTAATGAAACATAATGATGACAAAATGAGTAAACTTATAGCTGATGCAGAAAAATTGAATAACAATATACTAAATTATCTTTTATTTCCTCAATGGGAACAATTATATAATAAGCAATACCAGGAAGCCAAAACATGGATTTCTAATATTACACAGAGGAAACAAAAAAAGCTTACAAGAGACAATGAGCAGTATAATAGTAATAGGGCTTACATCTGGCCAGAAATTAGATCTAAAACAAACCCCAAGGAAGATTTTCATAAACCTAGATGGTACAAAGGGGAAAATTCCAACATGGACAATAATAAAGGGGTAGATACAGTTATCGTAATGATAGATATACAAATCAGGGGGATTTTCAATATTGGGGTAAACAATACTCACAACCACATCAATATGGGAACCAGAAATACATGAGAAAGAAATGGTATTAACATATGAAGGGGAACAAGTAAAAAATAAAAGTAACAATCACAGTAACGGGATTGAAGTAGATGGAAATGTTCATACTCTCAACAATTTTAAGATTTTCAACTATACAGATATTGAAATAGAAAAAACACATTTTGATCTATTTAGTAAAGGAGAAAAATTTGTTCCGATTCCTAGATTCAATTTGACAGACACAGTGATAGAATTCAAAAAATACATTCGAAAAGCAAATTTAGCTATTTATTTTGAAAATTTGAATGTCCTGGATAAGAAAGATTCTCTCAAGAACAAAAATATAAGTCCCCTGTTCAAGGTAAAAAGTAAATTCAATCCTCCTAGTAATCCTAGTATCGAGCTATACGAAAATATCACTATTAGAGAAATATATCAGGAATCGAACAAACTCAAACATTTAGCCAGTGGTGCCAACTTATCTAAGAATGAAGAACGATTAATAAAAGACCTCAAGGAAAATGATAATATAAGGGTTATGAGACCAGACAAGGGTGGTGGCACCGTTTTATATGACAACATGCAGTATACTAAAAAGATATACGATTTATTACATTTTTCAGGAAATTATTCTTCTATATCCCTCAACAAACTTAATATAGCTTATCAAAGGACTGATTCTTATTTAGAAGAATATTTCCTAGAAAATAGAATCACAAAGGAGACCTTTGATTTTCTATCTGTGAAATTTCCAAAATTGGCTACCCTTGTAGGAATACCCAAGATTCATAAAAATACACAAGACCCACCATTTCGCCCAATAGTATCAGGAAGTAAATCAAAGACTTTTCCAATTGGTAAATACATTGATCACAAATTGAAACCTATTTATGACCATGTTTCACACATGGTCAAGGACTCTTGGGTATTTTTAAAGAACTTTCCTACGGATTTGAAATTTGACAACATAATATTTCTCACTATAGATGTGATTGACCTTTTTTCATGTATTCCTAAAGAGCAAGGATTAGAAGCATTCAGTGCTAGCATGTACAAATATGCTAATCTTGAATGGGATGAAATTAGCTTGTTAGAGGAAATGATGGCCCTAGTATTAGAAAATAATGTTATATACTTTGAAGGTGAACACTTTAAACAAATAAAAGGAGTAGTGATGGGAGCCGCCTGTGCTCCCATTTACGCTAATTTGGTTATGCTCCATTGGGAGGACACTGTACTTTTCTCAAGTGATCACTTTAAGAATGTGAGATATTATTCTAGATTCCTGGATGACATATACATATTATGGGAAGCTGACATTAACACTATGGAATGTTTTATAGAATTTTTAAATGATAGTAGTGAATATTTAAAATTCACACATTCTTACAATAACAAGGGATTACCGTATTTAGACACACTTATTAAATATCAGTCAGGTATATTCTCTTTTTCCATATATAGAAAGGAAACGTTCTCTAACAATTATTTACAGTATACCAGTTGTCATCCAGAGAAACTGAAAAATAATATATTCAAAGGTCAGTGTATCCGTGCTTCCCGCATGACATCTGACATTGACATTCTACACACTGAATTAAAGTATATTAAGGAGTTATTTACTCAGAGAGGCTATCCTATTGCTATGATGGATTCTACAATTCAATATATTTTACAATTTAGGAATTCTAGATATTTTCCTCTATTAGGGAGCAATACTCAATCAACATCCCAAGAGATTACTACACGTATTTATTCAGACCATAAGGTTAATGATATTAGTCCAAATTCTTTCCATAGAACTTGCATCTTGCAGTTTAATTTGGCAGCCAGTTATATCAAAAATATATTAAACCTCTTTTGGTATATTATTTCCAAGGATGCCCAATTGAGTAAAGTATTGGGAGACAAACCCCAGTTCACATATAAGATGGGTACCAACATCAAACAATTAGTTGAAAATGGAATTAAGGGAAAGAATAATAGGAATAATAGTAACAATAAAAAAATGAATCCTATATGTGGTACTTGTAATCAATGCAAATACATGTCTGAAGAAAATGTCATCTATTTGAAAAATGGACACAGAAGTGTAGTTAGAAGGAAAGGAGGAAATTGTAATACCAAGACGGTAGTATATTTAAGCATTTGCCAGCAATGTCCATGTTTTTATGTAGGAAAGACTGAAAGAAATATAAAGAAAAGGATTTATGATCACACATACTGCATAAGAACTAAGGATAATAACAACGCACTTTACAGACACATAGATAGGGAAGGGAACAGTCATAACTTCAAATTCATTATACTAGAAGTAATAAATTATGATCCCAGGGGAGGAGATTTCAAAACTCTGCTCAGCTATAAAGAAATCTGGTGCAAATAAATTTAGATGCTATGACGCCACCAGGTTTGAATGAATATATATCAATTAAACCACTATTATAATATTAACTACTTTTTTACATTATTAATAAAAACATTTAAAAAAATTTAATAAATTTTAACAATGTTATCCACTTTTTTAAAATTGTATTATGATTAAGAAAGTAGAACAAGCATAAGAATTAGACCATGATTATGTATTATACAAGGGTAGACACATGATAAGCTTATTTTTGTACAAGTAAAGTGGCTTTATATTTATGTAATCTTGACCCTTTAAATCATGGTCATTTCTATGTATTGTGTAGCTAAGTTTTGTTATATACATATGCAAACATATATACATATTTATTTATTTATTTATTTACAAACTTCCTAGATGTGCATCAATATCAGGCTTATGATTAACAGAGAATGGAACATTATTAATATTAACACACATAATCATAAAAATTAATTTATACTATTACAGATATTAATTTATATTATCATAATTAATATTAACATAATTTTATATTATATTTGAATTATTGTATATAGTGAGATTTATTTATGTACACACATTCATACATTTATCTAATAACAACGTTATTGTTGATACAAACGGAAAGAATTAAATATTCCTCATGTATCTTTCTATTTTTCTGTTATTATTTTTATATTTACATCTATATTCATTGATATACATGTATTTCATCAATATACATGTATTTTTTAGTTTTCTTAGCAAGTGTAGTATTCAAAACCAGTTTACTACATAAGGGTACTGAAATTAATTATAAACACAATTTTTTATTCATTCATACATTTATATCATGCAAGTGTCCAGCAGACCTATTATTAGGCTATTTTAAGAATTTATATGCTTTTCAATTCAGGCTTATATGCACTTTAGCAAAATTATACGAGCACAATTGTATATATATATATATATACATATTTCAAGTGGTATATGCCTTTAAATTTTCAAATATGTGTTTGGTTTAAGCGCCAAAAAATTTATAAAATGTTGACTGTGAACCAACAGTTCAGTTCTGATGAAACCCGGACGACATCGGGTGAAAGCGCTTAACTGATTCTGTGACTCTAGTTTTACAATTTTATCGCATCTTATTGCATTCATTGTTTGTTGTTTTATCAGTAGCTGTTTGGGCTATTTTGGCATATTAAAGATTGAATCTGGTACAACTTATACCAGCTTGTTTCCTGTTTGTGTATTAATTCAACAGCAGTCATTTGGAATATTGGTTGTATTTAAGCGGAGAATTGGTTCTACGCAACATCCCAGCCAGTTGTGATTCGGTTTTACGGAGTGAAGGCGCTTATTGGTGAACTCTATCAATATCCTAAGCAACCATTTAAATAGCATAAAACATAAACTATCAGCCCCTCTGGAATAACTACTTAACTGTAGCCTCCAAACAGGCTTTGTGCCTCACAAAGGGAGAACAGTAGCCATCATCCCTCTGCACAAAGGCAGGCCATCTACAGACCCTGGAAACGGCAGACACATAAGTCTCACAAATCTTATATGCAAAGCCATGGAAAGAATTATCATGGAAATGTTCAATAATGACATAGGAAACACACAGACATTAGACCCAACCCAGGTTGGTTTCATCAAGTGAAGATCATGCCTAGACAGCCTGGTGGACTTCTTTGAGAAGGTCACCAAAGCAATGGCCTAAATCAAAACAGTTCACACTGCCTACATTGACTTGGCCAAGACATTTGACATAATAGCCCAGCTTGACTTTGTTGACAAACTCAAGAGGTTGGATATAAATTGTTATGTTACCAGTGGATAGCCAGGTGGCATGCAAACAAGAACAAGGAAGTTAGAATTGGGGGAGTGATTACCCTCTGAAAAGAGGCTGGCCACCAGTGGAGTCCCTCAGGGATTGGCCTTGAAACCGCTGCTTTGTGGTATCTACTTCTCTGAAGTCAAAGTCATTGATGAGGGCCTCCGGGTGACCAAATTTGCAGATGATTGCCAATTATGAGCAGTCATAGAATCTCCTGCTGATATTAATATTCTACAAGAAGAGCTATCCCCAGACAAGTGACTGATGTCAGAACCATGGAGTAAAACTAAATGCCAAGAAATGAATATTAATATCCTTAGGGAATGGTAACTGTCACTGATAACACAACCCTAAGAGTTTAACAGTTGACACAGTAGCCAAGAACTTGGAGACCCACATGGACAGCAATCTAGCCTTTGAACATTATGTCTCTACATTAGTGAGGAAATCATTCTATGATGTGCAACTGTATGATACAGAAACCTGGGTGTTAAAGGCAGAGCAGATGATGAAGCTAGAGGTGATGGAAATGAAGTGTCTGAGAAGGGTGGTAGGATGCACACTGTGGGATAGATTAGGAAATGGGGACATAAGAGCAGAAGCCAAAGTAGCTCTAATTGCAGAAAAGATCAAAGAGAACAGATTATAATAGTTCGGTCACATGTGAAAAAAAGCTGGAGACAATCTTTTGGAGAAGATTCTTGGCAGACAGGAAGAAGGTAAGAGGAAATGAGGGTATCTAGCAAAGAGGTGGATGAATTGTGTGAGAAATGACCTGAGCAGTCAGACACAAGTGACGAAGAAGGCAGGAATGTGGCATTGAATCAAGAGAGATGGCAGTAGTTAACATGACACCCTGACCCCACACAGAAAATGTTAAACAAAGGGGTTGATGATGATGGTGATTGTGTGCAACTTATAAAGAAAAGTAAGGCATCTAGGTCCAACAGGCCATCGTTCCACTATATTCATCATTCATCAGACCTGTCATTGGGTACAATGACCCTTTGGTATGTATGTAACCAGGCACATCTGACAAATGGAAAATTCATAGAGGTTCCTCACTAAAAGATTAAAAGTCTTCTGCAAGCAGTTGAGGGCATATCTGTGTCTGGAATACAAGGCATTATAAGACCTGAGACCCCACCCTGATGGATGTTCTTCATATGTGCAAAACAAACAGCACCTGAATTACCCATTCTAAAGACTTAAACCTTGCCCCACTTTGCATAGAAATATTTAATAAACATGCATTAAACAATGTAATTAAAAAGTTAACGATTTGTTTTAGAAATAGGTTTCAAAAAGCAAGAACTGTCAGAAGAGACCCTATTTACAGTTTTTAGAAAAACAAATCAAAAGAATATATAATAAGGAAGTAGAACAATGCAGATTAGTGACATTTAAAGTAGTGAAGGTGAGCAAGAAATATGGAAGCAAAACTGGAGAATTAAATTAACACAGAGAAGATGCTGAGTGTAGGTGCTGAGTGTAATGTTTTGAAAGCAGGATAAATTTCAGTAGGTTTTAGTACACATATATTTTCATTTCATTTTCAGAAAATATAAATTCTGGGTAAGGCACTAAATGCCATTGGTCACCAGTGTATGATAAGGGACATACATAGTATACCCACTCACTTTCTCTGTCTCTCTCTTGTGTTCTCTATTTCTCTGCAGTGATGCTATTTTCCATTTTCTATTCTTTAAGGATGGATAATATTTTATTTTTTATTTATTTTATTTTACATTTGTTTACCAGGAATGTCCGGCTGGACACAGGTCTGTTTTCAGTGGAGGCCCGGGGAGAAAAGCTCCATAAGTATTACATTACATTAGTTAACATTTCCAGGATACAAAAAATATTCAAGCAAACAGCTACACAATTATTACAACATTACATTAGTAACATTCACAAAAAATATTCATGCAAACAGCTACACAATTATTACAACATTACGTTAGTAACATACACAAAGTACACTATGTTAGTTGAATGCAGTTACAAACAATAGTTTGATATGAGTTCCATTTGAGTATCTGGTAGAATTAGAGCAAATGGGGTAAGATAGTAGAGAATACTTTACTTTCTAGCATTGTGTCAATAAACTATTAGAGTTTGAGAACCATGGCCATGGTAGTATTAATTATTTGGGAGAGTATTAATAGCAGTGAGTCGATTTGGTCTAGCTTGTGGGAAAACATGAACATAGCCAGTTATGCATAAAGTGGGATTTGGTGTTTTTTTTTTTTGAAGAGGTAAGGTGAGAATGTTGAGGTTAGGTGATCGGGTAGGAAGTTCCAGGTTTTTGCAATGCAGCAGGCATAGAGTGATTTGCCAGCTTCATTTTTGTGCTTGGTGACAGTTATGTGGTTTTGGTGTGTTGATCTTAGGTTTCTGGAGGGTGTATAGGTTTGAATTAATTGTTGCAAGGCAGGGATTTTCATAGGGGGGTTGCAGAGCTTATGGACAGTGGTAAGTTGGTTGAGTAGGAGAATTTGAAGTAACTCCAGCCAGTTGAGTTGTCTAAGGGATTGGCAGTGATGGGACCTATGAGTGGCTTCATTAGCAAATTTGGCAATTGTGTTGTAGCATGATTCAATTTTGAAGAGCTCTGCTTGGTGATGGTTGGTAAAGATAGGGGAAGCATAAAGAAGTATAGATAGCAGATGGGTTCTAGCTATGGTGGATTTTGTGTGTCTGGTCATGTAGTTGTGGTTTCTATAAAGCAGTCCAATCTTTTTATTGACTTTCTTGATTGTTTGAGAAATATGGATGTCAAATTTATGTTTATTGTCAATTTCTACTCCTAGGAGCTTGGTGTGTAGTGTTGGAGTGATATTAGTATTGTCTTTGGATATTATAGCAAAGTTGTTGTTTATGGGGGAGATATAGTTGGACTGAAAAGAATAAGTTTAGTTTTTTTTTTTTGGATTAAGCAGTAGGTTGATGTTGGCGAACCATTCTTCAGCTAGAGTAAAGTTGTTTTGGGTTATGAATTGAAGTTTGTCGAGGGTGTGGGCTGCACCTATTATAGTGGTATCATCTGTGTATTGGACTATTAAGGCAGGGGGCAGGGATGATGCTCTGTCATTAGTAAATAATCGGACTATTAAGGCAGGGGGCAGGGATGATGCTCTGTCATTAGTAAATAATCGGACTATTAAGGCAGGGGGCAGGGATGATGCTCTGTCATTAGTAAATAATCGGACTATTGAGGCAGGGGGCAGGGATGATGCTCTGTCATTAGTAACTAATCGGACTATTGAGGCAGGGGGCAGGGATGATGCTCTGTCATTAGTAAATAATCGGACTATTGAGGCAGCTGGCAGGGATGATGCTCTGTCATTAGTAAATAATCGGACTATTGAGGCAGGGGGCAGGGGTGATGCTCTGTCATTAGTAAATAATGAGAATAGCAGTGGGCCGAGAATGGACCCTTGTGCGACACCAATGGTTACTGGGAGTAGGGGTGACAGGTGGTTTTCCCAAACAACAGCTTGTTGTCAGTTAGATAAGTAGCTACTGAACCAGGATAAGGCAGAAGAATAAATGTTAAAAGTGGCCAGTTTTTCTAGGAGTAGACTATGGTTCACCAGATCAAAGGCTTTGAATAAGTCTAAGAATACGGCGGATACGAACAGGTTGTTGTTTCTGTGGGTATTAACAGAGTTTGAAAGGGATAGTAATGCTGTGGTAGTACTGTGAGAAGGTCTGCATCCATGCTGGGATGGGGATAATAGATTGTTGTGAAGGAGAAATGTTATTAGTTATGAGTGGACTACTCTCTCTAAAATCTTTGATAGGGTTGATAGTATTGCATTGGGGCAGTAGTTTGTAAGTTCAAAAGATTGTCCCCCTTTGTGTAATGGTATTATGGAAAACAGAAAAAATGTTGCTGGAAACTGCTGGCTTAAAACCTGAAGTTTAATGAAGACACAACACAATACATCTCAGTTAGCGCTTTCGTGTCAAAACCCTTCTTCAGACTAAGAGCATACAAACAATAAACATATTTAAAACACTCATCAACCAATCAAAATTCAATAAAAAGCCCACCTTTTCTTGAGGGCTGGCTTAAGGGGCACTACTTCATTTAATCCTGGGAACCTGTGTGCAGCTAGCTCTAGAATCCATTTAGACTCCACCCATTCAGTGGTTTGCTTAATGTCACCACCTCTATTATTCAAGACAACATTCTGTATAACCCTAAAACTAAATTGATGTGTGGAGTGTATCTGTACATGTCTATATAGGGCATTGTGTTCATCCAAATTTCTAATTGATGACAAGTGTTGTAAAATTCTGACCTTGAGCATGTTGTTGGTCTTGCCCACATAATAACACGAACAGGAATTACATTTCGCCAAATACACAACATCTGTGGTCCTGCAAGTTGCTCTCCCTTTTAACTGGAATCTCCTCCCACTAACTGGATGAGTAAAAACCACATCTCTGTTGATATGGGCACAAGCCTTGCAATGACCACATGGTACCATACCCATAGTGAGTGGCAGAGCTTTTGTGATATTGGCTACCCTCTCTTTACACAACATGTCCTTTAGATTTCTATTCCTTCTGTATCCAAATTGTGGGTTACTACCTACAATGTCTCTCAGGCAGTCATCACTGGTGATGATATTCCAGTTCTGGTTGATTATATCACAAACACCCTTTACATTACTTCCATAAGTTAACATGAGCCTTTGTCTTGTTCGTGTTTTGACCCGAAAGCGCTAACTGAGTTGTATTGTGTTGTGTCATCATTAAACTTCAGGTTTTAAGCCAGCAGTTTCCAGCAACGTTTTTTTTCTGTTTTCCTTGGATGTTACTTTGTGACTGTTGCTGGGATTAAGCATAGCACGAGCTTTTATTTTCAGTTTGTAATGGTATTATGTGAGATATTTTCCATGATTTGGGTACTTTGCATTCAGTTATAGATCTGTTAATGAGGATGGACACAGGATAGGCTAGGGCCTCTGCAATAATCTGTAGGAATTCTGCTGGTAGTTTGTCTACTGCTGGGGTTGTTGATTTCAGTTTTTTGAGGAGTTTGGTGATAGTTGTAGTACTGACTAGTTCTAGGGAGAAACTATGTGTATTACTTTCTGTACTGGAAAGGGTGGGGGCTTTTGTTGATATTGTGTGGGTGCTAGTTGTTTGGGTATTGGCTAGGGCTTGGATAGTTTCAGTAAAATTTGTTAAAGTGGGTGGGGATGTTGTGTAGACTGTTTGGTAGTACTGGGGAAGGAGTGCAAGGTTTTCCTGGGTGTAGTAGGTTATTGATTGAAGCCCAACATTTTTGTGGGTTGTTTTTCCTGTAAAGTTTTATAGTAGCTAGCTTTGTCAATTTTATGTGTTTTTGGCTTAATTATGTAGTTCATGGTACTTTAGATTTAGGGTAGGGTTTTGTGTTTATGGAATTGCAACCAGGCTTTGTCTCTTTCTTTCAATAAAGCCCTGGTGTCTTTTGATAGCAATGGTGCATGGTTGGCTTTGATTCTGGTGGTTCTGGGTGAAGCATGGGAGTTCAGGATGTTTAGGAAGGTGGAGATGAAATATTCTACAGCTTCATCTAATGGTAAGTATTTTAGTGGAGTCCATATACAGGATTTGAGTGAATTTATTAAGTCTTGAGCTCTGACGTATTTTTTGTTTCGTATGACCCTGACAATGGGTTGCTTAGTTAGGTGGGGTCGATTTCTAATTAGGTATGTTGCTTGATGATCACTAAGACTGTCAGACAGACAACCTGAGAGATGGGCTTGAGTGGGGTCAGATACTAGTATCCAATCCAAGACTGACTGTCATTTAGAGGTTTTGTCTGTTCTTGTAGGAGTATTGATAATCTGGGTAAAACCATGGAGGTTAATATGGGTGGTGGGGTTTTAACTGTTACAGTCAGACCAATCAATGTTAAAGTCACCTGCAAGAATGGTTTCCTGTGGATGAGTGATTTTCATCCAATTTAGTAGGTTTTCTAGTACATTAGTGTTGTTGCCTGGTGGTATATAACCTCCAGCTAATATGATTTGTTTGTTGGGGTTTAGTTTTAGTGTGGCTAATATTAGTTCTATGTCTTGGATTTCTTGAGAGTTGTGTTCAATTTGTTCTATTGAGAAGTGACTTTGGAAAAGGATGGCTACACCCCCTCCTTTTTGCCTGGCCTATCTTTATGTATAATATTATAGCCAGGAGCTGTTATTTCATTATTGTGGTGGATGGGCTTAAGCCAAGTTTCAGTTTGTACTATGATGTCAGGTTTGTATAGGGCTAGTAGGGTGTGGAGATCATGTGTTATCTTGAGTATGCTTCTTATATTAATGTTTAGAAGGAGGAGGGATGAGCTAGGCTGAGCATATATTGGATTGCAGTTTGTTGGATAGGTGCTATTGCAAGTGTTGGGTCCAGGATTTGGGTGAATATCACCACAGCATGAGAGTTTTTGTACGATGTGGATATAGAGTTTGTTTAGTTTGTGAGTTATTTTGATTATTTTATTAGGGGAGTTGGCTCAAAGTTTATAGGTGATATTTTCATAAAGATAGGAAGGTGTTGGAGAGGAGTAGAGGTCACTTGGTGTTAGTGGTGAGTAGATAGTAGTGGAGGTAGTGCTAGTTGAGTCAGTTTGCCATGGTGGTGGAGGGCTGATATAAAGATGTGTGTGGTAGGATGAGAACATGGATAGGAGGAGGAGAGAAGAGAGGCCTATTGTGTGTAATAGGGTGAGTAAAAGGTGGTTGGTTGGAGTATAGACCATATTGTTTAGTTGTGATGTGGATTATGTACTAGGATAGGGATGAAATATGGTAGAGATGGAGTTGAAATAAAGGGCATGGTATCCAATTTGGGATGTGTAGAGAAGGGTGTGATGGGCTGTATTAGTGTCAGGGATAATTACATGTATTGTGTGATTGGACAGTTTTGATGGAGGAGTGGCTAGGAGTGTGGTGTATTGCTATAAGTGTAATTGACGTGGGGGTGGGTGAGAATGGGGTAGGGTAGGGTAGCAAAGTGAGCCCAAGCATAGTGAGGGCAAATGGAGTGGGGATAAACTGAGCCAGTCCCACGCTAGCAAAAAACAATCAGTTCCAAAGGCAAACTTGTTCTTACTTAATGTACTTTGGTGGAAATGCTGTTGGACATCTAATTTAAGTGTAAGATACCTAAGTTCATTTGGGTAAGCGAGTAGGGAGCACATAAAGCATCAGACTATCAGACTAGGTTCCAGAAATCGGCAACTTATCGGAAACTTGTTCTTACTTAATGTACTTTGGTGGAAATGCTGTTGGACGTCTAATTTACGTGTAAGATACCTATATTCATTTGGGTTAGCGAATAAGGAGCAAATAAAGCATCAGAC
>NC_056733.1:988789589-988797089 GCF_019279795.1 Protopterus annectens
TACTGCTTAGCTCATGATATGTATGACAGATGTACAGCAGTATTGTACTATGAATCTCAGACCTGCCTAGCTCATGTTATGTATGACAGATATACAACAGTATTGTACTGTGAATCTCAGACCTGCCTAGCTCATGTTATGTATGACAGATGTACAGCAGTATTGTACTGTGAATCACAGACCTGCCTAGCTCATGATATGTATGACATGTACAGCAGTATTGTACTGTGAATCTCAGCCCTGCCTAGCTCATGTTATGTATGTCAGATGTAGAGCAGTATTGTACTGTGAATCTCAGCCCTGCCTAGCTCATGTTATGTATGTCAGATGTAGAGCAGTATTGTACTGTGAATCTCAGCCCTGCCTAGCTCATGTTATGTATGTCAGATGTAGAGCAGTATTGTACTGTGAATCTCAGCCCTGCCTAGCTCATGTTATGTATGTCAGATGTACAGCAGTATTGTACTGTGAATCTCAGCCCTGCCTAGCTCATGTTATGTATGACAGACGTACAGCAGTATTGTACTGTGAATCTCACACCTGCCTAGCTCATGTTATGTATGTCAGATGTACAGCAGTATTGTACTGTGAATCTCAGACCTGCCTAGCTCATGATATGTTTGCCAGATGTACAGCATTATTGTATGCATTACAAACTGTACTGATGCTTCCTGTGGCAACAGTGCTGATATATGCACATGGGACGTCTTAACTATTAATAGGTGTCAAGTGATTTACCTTCGCTGTCTCCCTGACCGCTGTCTAGTTTGTGTGTTATGTCCTTCAGTTAATGAAACCATTGCTTACCAGTTACACAGGTTATTGTAGGACTGCTTGTGACACACCTGTGAGCTGTCCTCAACAAACATCCATCTGCAAAGATGCCCCACCACTTAGTTATTTCCACACATCTGTTCATACCTGAGGTACATCTTTCCATCCATTGAGCATATCACCATATATAGTTGGCAATGTTGAGGCTGCATTGCAACTGCATGATGTACTAGGATACACATCACCTGCATACATCAGCAACTACACACACATGTTATCTGAATGCACAACACTATGCGGACAGGTGTGTAGGTTCTACAATCCTGACATTTGGGCATGTTTGTAGGCATTGCAATTGGTGGACATGTGTAATGACATACATGAAACATAGACTGTTGTATGATATGATGGGTGTGATGGGTGACCGGAACAGAGGGAATGTTACCTCTGTCAACATTGATATCACACCTTATGTACTGTTAGCATTCAGTAGCCATGGACCTACATTCCATGTGCATGTGTGTAATGGTTGTAGCCACCTGTTTGCACAAAGGAAAACAACAGCTATGCTATTTACATGTATGTTGTGTGTGTGTGTGTGTGTGTGTGTGTGTGTGTGTGTGTGTGTGTGTGTGTGTGTGTGTGTGTGTGTGTGTGTGTGTGTGTGTATGGCATGTACATACCCAGGGCAGGTGCATGTATGTCACATCCATACATGAGGGTGTGTAGTGGTGTACAGCAACAGTCATCTGCTAATGGTGGAAAGTACTGAAGGCCCCTGATATGTGTACAACTGACCTGGTTACAGACAGTGGTATCATTGCATTGCATAACACATGATGCAACTGTTTCGGTACATGTGTACTCTTTGCAGTTGATGTAGAGCTTGTTACAGTACAAAGGTCAAGAGTCACATGGTGGTGTACTCTTCTATGTCCTACAACATGTATGGATGCATGTTGGTGGTCCGAGGGCATGGTGGTGTCGGAGGTTTACAACCTAGAATGCAACATGTGACACTGTGTCCTGCTCATTACTCATCTGTGATGCCTTTTGTGGAGGGAACCAGTCAGTAGATGTGAGTGGCCTTTATGTATGTGGGGACACCACCTGGAGCAGTCCGTACCTGTGTTATGGCCCACATGTCTGGTTCTGAGATATATGGTGGTAGTGCTAGGTTCTGAGGTATATGGTGATAGTGCTATTGTGCACTACAAAGCCCTCAGCCAGGTGTTCCTCACTGTACAGATGTCAGTACTACCCATTGTTGGATTTACAGTGACCAGCTGTGAATATGGACGCTACACATCTAGCACTGGTTAGCATAAGAAAACAATGCAGTTGTCCTGTAGGTATATGGGAGTTAACCTGTGTTTAGGACATTTGCCTTGGAATAGCACTGTGTGGGTGGATGCAACTTGGGTATTATCCCCACTCCCTTGAATCATGGATGCATGTGATATGTGTCAAAGGCCTGCCTACTGTCAGCCATGTCGTCCCAGAATGACAGCAGATGTTGTATAAAAGACCAAGTAGAAATGCATTCCTGCTACCAATGACAAATATTAACACCAGAGCCCATTACAATGTGTTCTTTACATCTGTAATAGCATGGCCACTGTGGCCTTCTGTGTTTAGCATCAGAGTGCATCCCAGTCAGACCTGTGCTACTAGGAGTATGAGCATGCCCAGTATATCCTTGTGTAGATGCACACATAGTAGTGCATTCCGATCAGCCCTGTGCTGCTAAGTGTGTGAGCAAGCCCCCTGTGCTACTAAGTGTATGAGCATGCCCAGTATATCCTTGTGTAGATGGACACATTGTGTCTGTTATGTGCCTCTGTGTATGGACATGGCCATTGTAACCCTGTATAGTGGTAGTAGTTGTCCATTCCACAGATGGCATACTCCAGGTCAGGATGGATTCCTACTTTAAACACACAGGTTCACAGGCATGTACATCTTAACTGCCAGCATCCCTGTTAATGTCTGCATTCCCAGAAGGTCATAATGACAGCCTTGAAATGTGTAGTCTGTGTGGCGCGATTCATAAGTATGCAGTATTGTAGTAGTAATCTGTAAATAGGCAGGTGTTCCGTTTCCACCACTGGTGTGTGTGTGTTTGTGTGTGTGTGTGTGTGTGTGTGTGTGTGTGTGTGTGTGTGTGTGTGTGTGTGTGTGTGTGTCTGTCCCCATTTGCCAGAGGACTGTAAATTAGTTTTAGACTGCTCACACTTCATACAATTCGCATACCCACCTTTGGCAGGGCAGATGACAATAGGCACATATATGTGGACATTGTGCCTTCACTATGTTCCACACTAAATGCCTGCAACATATGTGGTGCCATCAAATGTGATCCACAAAAGCCAGACAGTGCTGTACACATGTGCCCTGTATGGACTCATGCCACTGATACCATGGAATGCCTCTATCATACTATCCATGCAGGTGCAGGGCCGACCTGCTCATTATAAGCAGGTTTTGCCACACCAGGCCAGTATTGCCATATCGGGGTATAACAGGCTGTGTACACAATATGTGTCTGCCAAACCAGGTGCACCTGTACATGTCACTATACAGTATTGCGAGATATGCACATCACAGGCAATGTCCATGTGAAGGACTATCAAACACAGACATGGCATGCATTGCAAAGCTATGGCCCTACACACTGGTAACCAGGATGTCAGGCCAGATAATGCAGTACCCATCTGTGTGGGACATTGCAGACACTACACCCCTGCACTGCACACCATTGTCGGGTGACACGATGGCAAGGATTACCCCTCACCCAGCCTTGTACAGCCAACTTGCACAGCCAAACACTACACACACATACAGCAATGCATACCTGCATGCCAGTACTGTCACCATGTGTCTGTGTATGGGTTGTGATGCTCCCAACCACAGTCACTCCCAGTATAAACCTCGTTGGCATACCAACAGTTGTCAAGCACTTTCACATGTCCTAGCCCATAGAACCTCCAGATATCCCCTGTGGTGCATGTGGTCCTGTGCATTACTGAAGTGTGACAAACTAAGTAGTTACATTGTGTATTTGTGGCCCTGGAAAAGGTGTCAATGCATGTCCATTAGAGAGTGTGGTTGTGGTGACAATGGCATCCGTTCACATGGACTGACATGTGTGCCACACCTAATGTATGTCTACTATATCTGTTGCAGATGTCACTCACTCAGCTACACACATATGTTCTTACAGCACAGCAACATGTTGCCTTTGTGGCACATGTAATAACATCATACACATGTAATAGTAATGAGTAGTCAGGGGTTTGACCCCTGTACTGTTCGGCATGTGGCAGATGATGCTTATGGTTAAGTCTCCAAGCCCTTCCCTGGTGTAAATTGCCTGTCCCACTCACACACTCTCTGGTGGATGTGAAGGTGTACACCTGCACAGCAGCAGCATGTGTATTGTAAGTGATGGAAATGGTCAGGTGATGGCCTCTGCACCTATTGCAGTCCTCCTCTACCTGATTGCATGTGGTACAGCTGTGATGGTGTTCCCATAGCCATCTGCATGATAACCACATTACACTATCTAGGCAAACATGTTATTATCTGGCCATGACAGTCACTGTGAGTGGTACCTGGATGTGGTGTTATGACATGGCATAGCAGATGGTATCTGGATGTACCTCAATAATTTTCAACAGTGAGAAATAGCCTAATGACAGGAGGGTGATGTGCCACACAACAACAGCATGTAATTGTAACTATGCTGCATTGAGACTACTGCCTGTTCAACATGTGTGTGGTAATGGCTATTCTGCATGTTAAAATACAGACATGACAGTACTCTGTTCATGAGGGAACCCCATCTGTAGGGCCATCTGTGAACAGGTCAGTGTCTGCAACCATTTGTTTCCTGTTTTACACACTGAACACACGTCTATGCACAGCAGAAGCATGGTGTGAGGATTGCAGACAGTACATGATGATAGGGATGTGTTATTGCCATCGCATCCCTGACTGGACATGTGTCACATGAGACAGTGGTATGACTGACACTGTGTGTGATTCCCAGTGACAAGCCAATGATGGGCAACTGTTCATAGCTGTGGTCACACGTCTACTACACATTGTACAGTTGGCATGCAGTATATATGCATGTGCTGTACTCCCTCTGCAAATATATACCATCTGTTGTGGTGGGTTGCTGGTGATATTTAATCATACTGTCGTAGGTAATCCTGTATGCTGTTGTCTGTCACTAAGCCATATATGGGTTTAAAATGCAAAACCATAGGCTGAATGGGTTGGGAGATCCCGGCAGAACCTCCTGTCCCACTTCAGCTGACCATGGCACTGGGCACTAGCACATCAGGGGCCCAGCCATAGACATCAACCTCTGTGGGCTCTGCACCACCTTCTGGTGGTACCACCACTGAGGATGGAGCATATACCCCTTGGGAGTAAGACCAGACAGGTACATATCTGATGTCGTGTGGTCCCAGATGTGTTGCGTTGGTGGCTCCCTAGGGGGTTACAAAGCCAGATATGCCAGTTCAAGGGCAGAGTGTCACATTTACAGGGTGATGCTGCTCCTCCTGGACAACCCCCAGCACTGCCTCCTTTGCAGCTGTGTAGGTGCAGTGGCAGTTGCCCATGGCGGGGGACCTCTGTCCCACTGTTTCCATGGGCTTTTGAATGCTGAACAACCATCCCCGTCCAGGGTGTATCTCCCCACATGTGTCATATACCAACCCTGTATGCTGTCTTTTCTGTTATCCTACCTATCCTCCACAGCCATACCTACACTCCTTCCCCAACATCTGACCCTCACCTACAGACACATAAGGCCATTCGGCTCCTAAGACATCTGCCCTTTACATAGCTGCCCATTACACACACGTGCCCACTGGACAAATGAAACCCTTGTAATATGCATCATAACATACTCCTGTTATCCTCACCCCTGTCCCTCAGGCGCATGATCCTGGAATGTACATCACTACTACATGGTCCAGGTACATGTGATGAGGATGACCCATTGTACACAAAACACTGCCAGTCCCTCTATGCTTACCCTATTTACCTTTATCATGATGATGATGTTGCACGCAGCACCTTGCAAAAGTACTGTTCACACATAATGACTGTACAGGTACTGTTGTGTTAATGTATATTACATGCACAGAGTGATGTATATGGCCAATGTACAACTATTTGCTTGTATGATTGACACATGTCTGTCTGAGGGAGTCTTGTGATCACATAGAGCATCACCACTACATAATACAGGCATCGCTAGTGTTTCCCGTTTCATTCATTTGTTATGCTTTGTTACCACATGGTATGTTCCTGATACATCTCTATATATGTATGTACCTATATGCTGGACATAAATACTCACATGCACATCTACATGATGGGATACATTCCTATACTGTTGAATGACTGCACTGTATGATATGCTTGTGGTACTGTCCATTGTCTGTATATCTGCCATGGTGTATTGGTAATACACATTAGCTGTGTGCACAGGGTCCTGGTTCCGACCCTTGCAAAGGACATTTAGTTGGTTGCAGGGCAGAACAAGCCCATTGGATACAGAGGGAGTAAGGCACATTAAAGCAGTTGGGAGCGGGTGTGTTTGGGTTTACGTGGTGTTAAGCAGTGCTGATCTCTGGTTATAGCCTCTTACGTGTGGTTAGCCTCTACATTGCTTTACCAGTGCAATACTCACATACTGGTAGCCAAACATGCTTACACGCACTCGCTCCCACACTTGCAAATTCACCGACATTGGTGCTTGCATCTGTCACTCACACCCCTAGGTGGGAGCGAGGACCACAATATTACCTTATGATGCCTATTACATCTGACTACATGACTACAGTATCGGAAATGGCTGCCCATTAGGCGACGGCATCACGTTCGACTGTACAGAATCAGCGGCCTGTCCAGTAGATCAATCATATTTGTGTGTACCTCATACAATGTGCTCAGACCTTCTGATGCCTATTACATCAGACTACATGAATACAGTATCAGAAATGGCTGCCTATTAGGCGACAGTATGGTGTTCAACTGTACAGAATCAGCGGCCTGTCCAGTGAATCATTCATATTTCTGTGTTCCTCATACAATCTGCTCCAACTGTGTGATGTCTATCACATCAGACTACATGACTACAGTCATAGCCGGTCTTAGGCATAGGCCAACTAAGCAGCCACCTAGGGCACCGCTTTAGTGGGGGCACTTTACCAGTATTTATTTGGTGTAGGTAGCCCAGGATAGGGGCACTGGGTGGTGTGGTTAGGGGTGCCATTGTGCCCTTTGCCTAGGGCACCGGATGACCTAAGGCCACTCCTGACTACAGTATCGGGAATGGTTGCCCATTAGGCGATGGCATGGCATTCGACTGTATGGACTCAGCAGCCTGTACAGTGAATTAATCATATTTGTGTGTTCCACATACAATCTGCTCCCGTCTGGTTGATACATGGGAACCGAGACTCTTCAATACAGACAAGTAGTTGGATTGTGGGAGCCACATCTGTTGGACGAGTCATACTGCCGCATACCTATTATAGGTTTGCCACCTTTTTAATTGGCCAAGGTGGGACTTTAGGGTTACCACCTGTCCCACTTTGCGAGGGATAGTGTGAAAATAATCAAGATATAGCACATGTCCAGATTACAGGACATTATTATATTCTATGTTTCATTAATAGTTGCATAAAACAGTTATTTTAT
>NC_056733.1:988802089-988822909 GCF_019279795.1 Protopterus annectens
ATTGTTGTAGCAGTGTAGTTGCTTATTCTCTTTCATTTACTTGCTTATTCTGTTTCTTGTAACATTTAGGTATTTTATACACGGAAATAAGCATTGTCTGGGACTATTATATAAAGTATGGGACATAATTATGTCCTACTATCGCAGGACATTTGACATTTATAATGGTTTTGGTATGGACACACCTGCCTAGAGGGGGTCTGTCCCTCACAATGTAGCACAGATGGTAACCCTAACCATTGGGCTAGGCTTAGCAATTGACTGCATGCTCACACGATGCATTTCACTTCCACTTGGTATAACTATTGACACTACAATGGAATATGGGCACGGTGTTTTAAATATCATTTGTTCGAGGGATGGGGACTCAATATTCAGCTGCGTGCCTTTGTGTTTACTTTTTATTTTGGTGTTCACAAAAATGTCTTGTATGCTTTGCATACATTTCAGTATCCACGGACACTGACAGGAGTGATTACTATTAGAGGCAAGCTGTACTAGTCAGCATTTTAGGTTGCGCGTATGCAGCCGAAACATTCACACCTCCGTGCAGCGCTTGGACATGCCCCGTGCACTCGTACATGTTTGCTATGCACGTGGCCATTATGGCAGTGTATCTTCATTAACATGCATGTGGTGCTGCTGTGCCATCTCTATGCCACACAGTCGGTGCAAGGCTAATGCCATCCTTGCGCCGAGCTTCATGAATCCCGGGGTAGATTTGTTGGTAGTTTAGTTTAAATACTGTTTATTTATTTTTTATTTTACATTTGTTTACCAGGAGGGTCCATCTGAGACAGTGCCCATTTTCAGCAGAGGCCCAAGGAGAAAAGCTCCAGCTTAAGCTTACATACAAATTCATCACATCAAGTAATAGAAATTATAGACAAAAAAATGAGTGTTAATGCATTTACAGGTAAAAATTTTAAAACAAAAATATATACATTGTATCAAATAGAACAAGACTTTAGACACTTGAATATAGATAAATATATGGTTATATATGTATATGTATATGTGTGTATATATACATATATATATATATATATATATATATATATATATATATATATATATATATATAAAATTACCATTCTTTCATCACTAGCCAAAATAATGGTGAAGTGCATCCATAAGCAAATTATGCACCATCTTATTCAGAACAATCTGCTGGCTATCTCTCAGCATGGCTTTAGGCACATCACAGCACCACTTCCACCCTCCTTTCCTTCACCAATGTCATATACCAAAACAGGAAAAATAATATGCTTCAGCCCTCTTTCTAGACCTTTCCAAGGCCTTTAATATGGTCAACCACCAGTTACTCATCCACTCTCTGAAATCTATTTCCCTGGACAACCATACTATACAGTAGTTCCTATCCTACTTGAGTGGTAGACAACAGGCTGTATTATGGCAGGGAAAACTGTCCACCCTGTTACCTCTTACCCTTGGAGTTCCTCAGGGCTCTATTTTAGGTCCGCTACTCTTTTCTATCTTCTTCAACAACCTTCACACTGCCATCCCAGAAGCAGCCTGCATCCAATATGCAGATGATTCCACCCTGATCTGCACGGCCTCCTCCCCATCAGTCTTGCAAACCTTAACCCAGAATACATTTAATAAAGTCTAACATTGGCTCTCTAATCACCGTCTTCTGTTGAATCCTAGCAAAACTAAACTGCTACTCTTTACCCTGTAGAATATGAGCAGCCAAAGCATGTGTTTAGGGGAATTGAGTATGTGACAGTTTGTATGTGTTAAAATGTACTGCGTACTGTGAACTTTGAATGAACTCTGAGCAACAAGAAAGTACTGAAAAACAAGAGTCTGACTGAAAGCAGGAAATGTGCCTTTTATGGAAGTACATCCAATTTTTTTTCTCTGCCCAGAGATATGATGATGTGAATTGTCCTATGTTTACGGGTAAACCTTTGATTGGTTAATTGCCCTTTATAATGATCTAATTGGTTCATTTTTATATTTTTGTACTGTCAGCAATATCACCAGTATATAAGCTTGTTTATTCCTTTGTTCTGTGAATCTCCGTGGTACTTTCCATGAGGCTCCCACACGTGTGTACTGTAGATGATAAAAACCACTGAAAGAGAGAAAGAACTATTTGTCTTCATTTTCAAAGTATTGTGTAACGTAACAATTGATGCTATTTACTCAGATCTGAATTGAAAACAAGCTGCAGCAGTCAGGAAGTGGACGAAATACTGCTAATGAAAGGGCCCATAAAAGACTTTTCTGTTTCTGCAGTGTTTCTTTCATCTCTCTGTATTTGCCTGCCTTAAAGATTTGAATTTTTTTTTTATTTATGCAGGAAAAGATATAATTTCTCTCATTCAGTTGTTTTGAGGTAAGTGGCATGCATTTCACTTCTGGTATTAAATGTGTAGTATGAGTGTGGGTTAATACGGAAATACTGGTGACATACTTATGAAAGGACGAATGATAGTGGGGTAACAAGACGTTTATATAACGCCTTAGCTAAACCTGTGGTAAACAAGTATAGCTTACTGAGTGAAAATGGGAGTGAGTGCGGGAAAAATAACTGAGCCAGAAAGAGGTACACCAGCTGGTTATATGTTTTATCGTGTGTCCCGGGACAGTTGCATGTTTTTAAATCAGTGGATCACCCTTACTAAAAATGACGGTGACCTTGCTTTTCCCGAAAATGGTAGTTTTAATAAAGATATATCGACTAATTTGCAAAAGAGATTAAAAAATAAAGGAAGAATACCAGGGTTGTGCTGGGCAGCTTTTAATGATTGGATGTGTGAAGCTAAAGAAAGGGAGAAGGACTCGGTCGTCAGTAGTCTTAAGGACAATCAAAAGAAACTAAAAGAGCAGATAAAGGAACTGCGACATACTGTGAGTAATCTAGATGTAGAAAACGGTAAACGCTTAAAGGAACTGCCCTTTAAGGGATTATATCCTGTACAAGAATTAAGTGAATTACAAATAACTGAATCATCTGAGGATGATAACCCCTGGTTCCCCCACCCCCTATGGCTCCTCCACCGCTATATCAGCCTTCACAGGTTCAAGACCGATCAATGAGCTCCACAACAGAGGGTGAAGGCCGGTGGGGGAAGAGCAGACCGCACCCGACTCTGGAAGCGGAAGTCAGACAATGGGAGGTCAGCCTTGCAGACCGCTTATAGAACAACCTGACCAAACAGAATATAGGTAAACTGTCACCTAGACTAACCCATTCGAAAACAAAAAAGCAGCAGAAAAGAAAAGCACAAATGTTTTTTGACCCTAGGTTTAGCCAGCCGAAAAAATATCACAATAAAAAATCTGTATATTTACGCAATGGTAAATATTACAAACAATGTCCAATTGTGATTGAAGATAATGACGGCTACAATGGTCTGGACAAATCTAATCCATATTCTGATTCTGAATCGGGGACTAGCCCATCATATGAAGAGGGAGTATTCCCATTGAGAGAAGTCCCAAACCAAGCACATGCTAGAGACGCGGGACAACCGGCTACTGTGGTGGTACCTAGGGCGTGGTCAGCAGTTGATTTTCAAGCGATCACTAAATCACTTCCGCTATTCGTAATAACCCAGTGAAGTTTCAACGCGTATTGGCAGGACATATCTGTTTGCAAAATCCTATCATAGAAGAGGTTAGAGCTGTCCTCCAATATGCTGTCCCAGCTGATCTAATGAAACATATCTGGGATCATGCTAATTGAAGCACAACACACAAGGGGAGAATGGATTTGAAGTGGTTAGGCAACGTATAGTTGATGCTATCACTGTAATAGTGCCACCTACCCCCAATTGGTCGAAAATTAAATCAGTCATACAGAAAGAGGATGAGCCTATAGACAAATACTTAAATCGACTCACTGAAGCCTTTGAGGCATATTCCGAGTACCCAGAGCCCACCAAAGGACCAATACAAAGAGGGCTGTCAGCTGCCTTTGTAGATGGGTTATGCCCTCAGGTGAGGGACAAGCTAAAGGAAGTATGTTTAAACTGGCCCAGTTTTGGCCTACATGAGTTAGTCCAGCAGGTACAATACCTATCTGACCATTTAGCCAAAGAAAAGAAGGATTTACAGGAGAAATTAGTAAAAGCACAAATCCAAATGTATAGTGCTTTTGGTCAGCAGGGTAGAGGACAAGGGAGAGGGAGGGGTGGACGCCAAGGAGCAGGAAATCAGAATTGACAACATTGGCAGAGAACGCAGTCGGCTCCACCCCAGAATTCTAGTAATCAGACAGAGTGTTTTAACTGTGGCCAAGCAGGCCATTGGAAAAATGAGTGTCCATATTTGGCTGAGCAACCTGCACCATACACCGATATGCCGCAACAGTGGAATTCTAGCTGGACGCCATCAAATCGACAGCAACCACAATGAAGGTTCTCTGACCAGAAACAACAGCAATTGTGTCCTTTTATTCCTGTGAATCAGGATGGACCACATGCTATGTTACTGGTTAAAAATAAACCCTATCCATTTTTAATTGATACCACAACAACTAAATCCATGCTAGCTGGCAAAGCAGCCATGAATGTTCCCCTCACCGACAAAATAACTAGAGGGGTGGGTGTCTTTGGTATACCTATTGAGTATTCCACAACTATTCCAGTCCCAGTGACTTTGGGACCCCTGCAGGATAACCACACATTCTTAGTTGGACCCTCAACACCTTTAAATCTATTAGGAAGAGACTTGCATTGCAAAATGGGGGCCACCATTTTTTGCACAGCTGATGGAGTTTATCTTCAAGTACCTTCAGACCAACAGGATAGTACCCTGGCAGCTTTAGATGACTCTGTCATTTTACAGACAATGTGTATCCAGCCAAATTTTGACAGAAATGAGTATTTACATTCCTTACCCTCTCACCTGTGGACTACTCATGACAATGATGTAGGGTTTTTGACCTCAGCTACTCCTGTAAAAATAACCCTAAAGCCAGGTGCAAAATTACGGCGAGTACCACAGTGCTCTTTGACAGCTGAGGCTATATCTGGTATTGCCCCTGTTATTTCTGTATTAGAACAGCAAAGGATCATAGTACTCACCACAAGCCCGTGTAACACCCCAATATTACCGGTGAAAAAACCTGGCAAACAAACTTACAGATTTGTGCAAGACTTGCGGGAAGTTAATAAAGCTGTTTTGCCTGTTTTCCTGATTGTACCAAACCCAGCTACTATTTTGAGCTGTATTCCACCTACTGCAAAATGTTTTACAGTAATAGATATTTCATCAGCCTTTTTCTCTATTCCATTACATCCCGACAGTCAGTATTTGTTTGCATTTACTTACAAAGGCCAGCAGTATACCTGGACTCGATTTCCCCAAGGATATGTACAATCCCCAACCTTATTTTCTAAAGAGAGGCATAGACAGTTACAGGATCTGCAACTACCATCACATTCAATTCTTGTCCAATATGTGGACGATATTCTTATAGCTTCACCAGACAGTAACTCATGTATGGAAGATTCCCTTTTAGTGTTAAACTTTTCAGCTACTCAAGGGTTTAAAGTAAATAAATCAAAATTACAGTTTTGTTTGGAAAAGGTGCAGTATTTAGGACACATAATTACAATGGGTTCTCGTCAAATACTCCCAAATTGTATAACTTCTATTCAAAATGCCCCATGCCCTGTAACTCAGAGGCAGCATCGAGGATTCCTTGGCCTAGCAGGATACTGCAGACAATGTGTGCCTAATTTTTCGGAAATTTCAGCCTCCTTGTTGCAACTCCTAAAAAAGGACATTACAGAACCTTTACCCTGGACATCACAACATGATGAGGCTTTTCAGGCTATCAAGACAGCCTTGGTAAATCCTCCTACCTTAGGGTTGCCAGATTATTCCAATCCTTTTGTTTTCTTTTGCTGTGAGTGAAACAAGACTGCCTTGAGTCTCCTAGCCCAGCAACGCACCGGAGGCTACTGGCCTATTGCTTACTACAGCACTCAGCTAGATCAGGTTGCCTCTAGTTACCCAGCTTGCTTATGGGCTGTCGCAGCTGCTACTTTCTTGGTTGACATGGTGGCTCCACTAACCCTGGGACATGATATTATATTAACAGTCCCACGTGCAGTTCAAGCATTACTTTTGAAAACAAAAACACAGTATCTTTCAAATGCATGTCTTACAAAGTATGAATTAAGTTTAATAAATAACCCTGCCCTGCAAGTCATACGCTGCCCACCACTGAACCCTGCATCTTTAATACCAACATCGGATGAGGGTGAACCACATGATTGTGTGCTTGTAGTTAACGCTGTTCTTTCTCCTAGGTTACACTTGCATGACACTCCTTTGCAAAATCCTGATTTGGTTCTTTTTGTTGATGGATCCTGTTTACGAACAAACTCCGGAGAATTCCAAGCAGCTTGGTTAGTCTGTACTCCGACTGAAGTTTTAAGGTCAGCACGATTACCCCCGGGCACTTCTTTGCAGGCTGCGGAACTAGTGGCATTATCGAATGCATGCAAAATAGCTAAGGACAAGTCTGTTACCCATAGTGTTGTTCATGATTTTGGTATACTATGGAAGGAATGAGGGTTTTTAACTTCTTCCGGGGCACCTGTTAAAAAACATTTTTATATTAATAACTTGTTGCAGGACTTATTGCTACCATCTGAACTTGCTGTTGTTAAATGTGAAGCCCATCAATCTAATGACTCTTTTGAAACTAAGGGCAATAATTTAGCTTACTGGGCTGCTAAACAGACTGCTCTCTCACAAACTGTTCAGGGACATTTTTTGTAGCCTTTACAACCAATGGTTACTTTTGATACCACAGTGTTAAAATCTTCACCGCATGAATCAGAATCAGAAAAGAGAACATGGCTGGCTCAAGGTTGTTTTAAATGCTCTGATTTCATTTGGCAACATCCAGATGGCAGACTGGTTTGCCCAATGACCATGCTAAATTCTCTTATTAAAGTGTATCACTTGCCAGCTCATGTTGGGGTACAAGCGTTAATAAAACAAATCCAAAAGGATTGGTTTGCCCCAGGACTTTCTGCTTCTGTACAGCATTTCTTGAGCACGTGCTCCATTTGTTTACAGTATAACATTTCAAAAGGCACTATAGCTCCCGCACAACCACTGCCAAAATCATTGGGATCATTTTGCGCTTTGTAATGGGATTTTATTGAACTTCCACCTTGTGCTCATTTCAAATATGTTCTAACTGTTGTTGATGTTTTTTCTGGGTGGTTAGAAGCCTACCCATGCACTAAAAATGATGCTATTTCAGTTGCTAAGAAACTTTGTTATGAATTGATACCTTGTTTTGGTGTTCCCTGTCAAATATATTCAGACTGTGGAACACATTTTACTGCTCAGTTAATTGATTCACTGTGTAAAATGTTAGGCATCACTCTAAAATTTCATTGTCCATATAGATCACAGGCATCAGGTATTACTGAGCGCATGAATCAGACTCTGAAAACCAGACTGGCAAAAATTACTACTGCAACAGGCCTCACTTGGGTACAGGCCCTACCTTTAGCCCTACTCTCTATGAGAGCGCAAGTACATCCTACTAAAGGTCTTTCTCCTCATGAAATCCTCATGGGCTGCCCTATGTGTATGCCCATGACTCCACCACCACTGTTTTCTGAGTATGATGCATTTGATCATGATATTCTTAGATATTGCACTTCTCTTGTTTCTTTTTTACAGTTTCATCATCGGCAGGTAGCAGCGGCTCAACGTATTCCTGATCCTTTCCTGTCCTCAGCACTACAACCAGGAGATTGGGTGTACGTCAAGTCATTATCTCGAAAAACAGCACTTCAACCACACTGGAAGAGGCCCTTCCTGGTTCTACTGATTACGTTATCAGCAGTTCGACTACAAGGCTCACCCACTTGGATTCACATATCGCACATCAAGAAGGTTATTCCATCAGAAGGTCAACAACCTTTACCTTTTGCTACTCCTGATTTTCCACCTATTGCTAGTCGTACTTGAAGTCATACTGCACCAGCACCTGACAATGCCTGATGTTTATCCATTTGTACAACCTCACCCTCCTGACACAATACAGGTGAAACCACCATTTCGACAAAAGTACTGCACAACTATTTTGGTGGTTATTCTTGTCGTTTTGCTATTTTTACTCTGGCCATTTTTGTTTCCTGCTCCGACACATCATGCCAAATGAGCTGCATGACACCCACCTTTCAACTCCTACCAGGCCATTAAACATGTCTATGCTTCCATTTTCAACATTTCTGATTGCTGGATCTGTGCAGCTCTTCCCACTTCACATGATGGCCTGCCAATGACAGCTAGTCCTTTATCTACTGACAACTATTAAACCATCCTCTTTAATACTTCTGGGGGATTGTGTAAACCAATACATTCAAATCAAACTGTAGCTCTGACTTTGGCATACCGACAGCAAGGCATTTTATGCCTAAAACAAAAGGGAATAAAGAAAGTCGGTTCAAGTAATTGCACTATAACAATTTAGAGAGTATGTGCCGTTACTAACTACACAGCTTTGCAGTCAATTTACATTACGGCACAGGACAGGTCTATGTCCCATTCAGAGTGGTGGGCCTCTGTATCTGCACCATTCATGAATTATTCAGATTGGCAGACATGTAATGTGACTGGAACAATGGTAGGGCCAAAGGAGGTATGGGTCTTTGGAAATAGCCCTATAATGATAAATTACTCACAACTCTCACGTCTTAAGTTAGAGTTAGATGATGTATTCTCTCAAGTAGTGTTTAACAATAATGTTACCACTAACATTTCCACTATGCTCTTGGAAGGAGGGTTGTATTTTATTTGTGGTAGAAAGGCATATAAGTGGTTACCAAGGAATTGGTCTGGTAGCTGTTTCTTGGGTTATTTAGTCCCAGCCATCTGACATGTATCTGCTTTACCTCAAGGAAAAATTCAGAACGTTCGAGAGGTCAAAAAGTCTACCAATCCGGTAAGTCAAGTTGATGCTTCATGGAACTATCATCATGATTTAGCTTATTCTGGCACTAAAGGACTATTCCATATGGACTTGGGTGATGATGTCATATCATAGTCTGGTATCATTTTGTCATACAGAGCAGTGAAATCAATTCTGGAACCGAAAAAGCTATCTAAATTGCTTGAAATATTAAACAATGCTACATTTTCTCCCTTAGAACTAGTGACTGATGAACTGACTGCTATGAGAGCTGTAGTACTCCAAAACCATATGGTTCTTGATTTCACCCTAACGGCAAAAGGAGGAACTTGCGCTTTAATCCATGAGGAGTGCTGTATGTTTATTCCTGATAATCAGCACAAAATTGAAAGACATCTTGAACTGATTCAAAGAATTTTCAAACTCTCAAAGGCCAAAGAGTCAGATAGTTCAACAAGGGCATGGTTAACCAACCTGTTTTCAGGCTGGGGAGGTGGACTGTTGAAGTTGATCTTATTAATTGCAGTATTAGCAATTGTTGCTTTTCTTGTCTTATTCCTAATCAAAGCACTGATCTTGAAATTAATGGCTTCAAAAACTGTAAAGAAAGTGCCTAAGTTTTATATGCCTGCAGCTATGAATGTAGATGAAGAAATGACAATGTTTTCTAATAATGAAAAGACCAGTAGCATGGTCATGCTAGATTTGGGACAAATGTATGATAGATTAAATGGTGATGCTTACACAGCATCAATGTAGAATATGAGCAGCCAAAGCATGTGTTTGGGGGAATTGAGTATGTGACAGTTTGTATGTATTAAAATGTACTGTGTACTGTGAACTTTGAATGAACTCTGAGCAAGGAGAAAGTACTGAAAAACAAGAGTCTGCCTGAAAGCAGGAAATTTACCTTTTACGGAAGTACATCTGATTTTCTTTCTCTGCCCAGAGATATGATGATGTGAATTGTCTTATGTTTACGGGTAAACCATTGATTAGTTAATTGCCCTTCATAATGATCTAATTGGTTCATTTTTATATTTTTGTACTGTCAGCAATATCACCAGTATATAAGCTTGTTTATTCCTTTGTTCTGAGAGTCTCTTGGTACTTTCCATGAGGCTTCCACACGTGTGTACTGTAGATAATAAAAACCACTGAAAGAGAGCAAGAACTATTTGTCTTCATTTTTAAAGTATTGTGTAACGTAACAACCCCCACTAGTAGGTCCATCCCACTTTCCTTTTCTATAATATCGAACAACGGTACCTTTATTTCCTCGGATGGTCATACTAAGCTCTTAGGAGTAATAGCAGATAATAATCTCAAATTTGATTTGCATGTCAATAAAACTATCAAAACCTTTAATAAGAAACTTGGCTCATTATACAGAAATAAACCTTTTCTAACCCCATTAGCTAGGACCGCAATCACCCATTGTCATCTACTCTCCACCCTTCAATATGCTTCCCCTATACCCTCCAACCTGAAGAAATCAGAACTTAGCAATCTTTCTCATTGTTACAACCATATTGCTAGATTCACCACCATGTCCACATATAGGACAAATCACTGTCAAAACCTTAATCACCAAGGGTGGCTAGAATTATCATGCTATCATGAATATAATATTGAATTATGAATATTGAATGAATTATCATGAATATAATATTCTGTATAATTATTGTTATTCTCCTTAAAGGTCTGCTTCCAAAATCCCAGTCTCTTCTTCTTTCTTTCTTTCTTGAACTTCCCCATTTCATCATCATCTCTTTCCACTTTGAATTATAGTTTTCTGTTTGTGCTATATATAGGAGCCTTAACTGTGTTGCTCTGAAATACCCCCTTAAATCAGGTAATCCCAATCCACCCTGTCCTATTGGTAGAATAAGCTTATCTCACTTGACTCTTGCCATCTTCCCCTCCCAGATAAAATCCTTCAGCTCTTTATTAATTGTTATCCATAACTTCAACTCTGTTTGATAAAAATATGCCTGGCCTGTGTATAACATTAAAGAGACTAAAACATTTTACCTGCTTGTACCTTACTATCAATATCCATATAACACAGCTTCCATTTTCTCAATTTTTGTATTATGTTTTGTTTAGTCTCTTCCCACATATCCTTAGCTGCCACACCAGAATCATTTTTAATCCATACTCCTAAATACTTCATTTTATCATGTCCTCATAAGTATGGATATTACTGAACCAATTTTGTATGTGGTACATAGTTTGCCTTTGTTTTAGCTTAATTAATTTTGTATCCTGAAAAGATTTAAAACTGTCTCAGTATGTTCCAGAGCACTGTAATGTCCTTTCTGTTTTTTTTTAGGTACAAAATAATGTCATCTGCAAACACAGCCAGCTTTTTTTGACTACCATACCAATTATATCCTTGAATTTCTGAGTCCCTTATTTTCTTTGCCAGTGGTTCTTAAATATAATAGCAAAACCTTTCAGTTGCTCCTACACAGGCAGCTATTAGACAAACTAAAAGAGCTGAGGTTAGAGCTGAGAATAAGTACCTAGACATCTGAGCTATTGTAAAGTAGGACACAGGGGGGTGTGGTAAGAGAGTCATTGTCAGAAACTGGAAAAATGGAGGTCACTGTGGAAATGCCTATGCCTGTGGCATCAGGCCTTATAACACCCCTGGGTGAGCATTAATTATGGGTCCCTGTCAGAAAAATGAAGATGCATTATGTCGAATGCATCTTCGCTGAACTGTAAATGATGAAAACGCAAAATGATGAAATGGCTTTTAAGCGAATTCTTTCCCTGGGAAAGAACTCGCTTGGCTGCTTCTGTCACTTTGCCATTTTTGGCACTGTAGTGCGATCTTGGAGTTGGTATATTTAAGTACCAGGGGTGTGGGAGCACAGCCCTCCACATGGGGGGGTGTTGGGGCAAAGCCCCCACTTAAAATAGTTTTTTTTTTTGGGAACAATGAATTTTTTCCCTGGGAAGAAATTTGCAGTTCTGGCTGTTCGCTCTTTTTTCTTTTTGTTCTTTTGTGGTCGATATAACAGCGTTCGCTCTTTTGACTGTTCGTTGTTATAACATAGACCCTTAATTACACATTAACACATACCCTGTCAGGCATTATTGTTTGCATAAACACTGCATGGTGCCAACATGCAGGCTTGAAATGCAGAATAAAGGATCACAGATTAATAACATTTTCACTGAATCACTCTGTGTGATGTTTGCTGAAATAAATTATACTGTTTATTATGGAACCAACCGTATTCTGCATAGAATTACCATATATATATATATATATATATATATATATATATATATATATATATATATATATATATAGTGCAAATAACCAAATGAACAAAAGAACTTCTGAGACACATATATGAGAAACTCCAACCTTTATTGAAACAAATCATTTTGTGACAACAGGGTTGTGATTTAACAAAAGATTGGAAGAGCCTTTGCCCTTAGAATAATCCTGCAATCCTTCAGGAATGTGGCCTTCAACACTCTCCAACCTTTTCAATCTTTACATCAGTTCCGTCTTTCCTAAAATAAAAATATGTAAATATATATTAAGCACAAGGCTAATTAACTGGAAGTACAACACCGAGTGATGCATTTTTTATTTCTAAAAATTAAAGTAACATTAATTACAAAAGTAAAGAACATTTATTTGCATAATTTAAGCTCACTTTGATACCTAGATGACTATGTTCTTTGTTTGTATAGAGCAGTTTTTATTTACAGTATCTGCAGTGGTACAACCATTTGCTGTAGAAAACACTGGAGATAGTACCATCTCCTTTCCCAAAAGACACATACGAGTAATGCCTGACTATATCTATTACTGTGGTTATTTGTTTGTATCTGCAGTGGTACAACCATTTGCTGTAGAAAACACTGGAGATAGTACCATCTCCTTTCCCACAAGACACATACGAGTAATGCCTGACTATATCTATTTCTGTGGTTATTTGTTTGTATCTGCAGTGGTACAACCATTTGCTGTAGAAAACACTGGAGATAGTACCATCTCCTTTCCCACAAGACACATACGAGTAATGCCTGACTATATCTATTACTGTGGTTATTTACAGTATCTGCAGTGGTACAACCATTTGCTGTAGAAAACACTGGAGATAGTACCATCTCCTTTCCCACAAGACACATACGAGTGATGCCTGACTATATCTATTACTGTGGTTATTTGTTTGTATCTGCAGTGGTACAACCATTTGCTGTAGAAAACACTGGAGATAGTACCATCTCCTTTCCCACAAGACACATACGAGTAATGCCTGACTATATCTATTTCTGTGGTTATTTGTTTGTATCTGCAGTGGTACAACCATTTGCTGTAGAAAACACTGGAGATAGTACCATCTCCTTTCCCACAAGACACATACGAGTGATGCCTGACTATATCTATTTCTGTGGTTATTTACAGTATCTGCAGTGGTACAACCATTTGCTGTAGAAAACACTGGAGATAGTACCATCTCCTTTCCCAAAAGACACATACGAGTAATGCCTGACTATATCTATTACTGTGGTTATTTACAGTATCTGCAGTGGTACAACCATTTGCTGTAGAAAACACTGGAGATAGTACCACTCCTTTCCCACAAGACACATACGAGTAATGCCTGACTATATCTATTTCTGTGGTTATTTGTTTCTGTGGCTTTTTACTACAAACACAAACCTGAGAAGAATGAGACACATAATCATAAGAAACAGGCCGATGTCAGCAGGAAGCAGGATTCCACACCCACGTGACCCCCCCCCCAGGCAGCACAGTGCTGTTTCTACCAGTCTCCAACAGGTAAATCAAACAGCACATGCATGTCCATGCATAAGGAGCTTTCCTTCTCCCCTGGGAGAGTTTGTCTATCCTCTCTGCCTTCACCATCAAGCACCTGAGCCACTGTTCAAACTCAGGCTGGACCGTAGTGAGGATTGTATCCTTCTCTGCCACCAGAGCAGTCTGATGTGCTTTTTCAACATTCATGTCTTGGTATTGTTCTGTATTTGTTATTCTAAAAATAGAAGTGTCTAATCTGTGAAGCTACTCCTCCAGCCTTTGTTGAAACAGAGCATTGACCAGTTAAACATTCTAGTTCTCAACTGTAAATAATTATATGCATGCATTTATCTTACCTTACCTTACCTTAGTCAGTGTCTGTTCTGAAACAGGTAGTACACATACCTTTGCTGCAGAGCTGTGGGTTCTATTCCCACATCAGGTAGATCAGTTGCTGACACTTCACTCCTTAGTGTGTTTTCTTTCAGATGAGATATTAAACTGAGGTCTTAGTTGCTTGGGCTGGTGATAGCTCAGGTAGCTGTAAAAGATCCTATGACACCTATCAATAAGGGCAGAGGAAGTACCCTGAATCCCCAGCCAAATTTCCTCTAGTAGTATAAATAACACCTTGACACTGCAGTGATGGTGCTGCGGTAGCATTGTTGCCTCACAGTAAGACATTGTCACATTCGATTCTCAACTAGAGCGTCTTCTGTGTGGAGATATGTTGTGAATGGGCGTACCTTCGTTGAAGGTTGTGCTTCAGAGCTGGCAACTCGGCACGTAAAAATCTGCTGCCAATCATTAGCAGACCAGAGTTCCGCTGTGGCAACCCCTAACCGGGAAAAGCCGAAAGGCACAACAACAGTATAAATAACACCTTATCTCTCCCCTGAAAGAATCTATTAGCCTATTGGGACTAACTTGGTCAGCAAATGATAACTAAATAAATGCCAGTAGTGTTTGTCTCCCAAAAGAAGAAGATTAAAAGGAAAAACACAGGCATTATGATACTTAGCATCTTTACAACTTCATGTCTCATTCTGATAGAGATTTTTCCTTAAATCTGGAAATCTGTCAGTACTATATTTCATGCAGTAAAACTGCCAAAATCTAATACCTGGAATTTCTGATATCATCAGAATATATTTGAATTTGTTTTCTCTGGCAGAGCACTGATCTCCATAGATCTTTTTCATCCTCTGCCCAGGAATGGTGTCTGGTCAAGCAGTTTGCTCAGTGGAGATTGAGAGACTCAAACCTTTGATGGCTGGACCACAGGAAACAGCTCATTAACAGCTTTCAAGGCCTCTAATCCAACTGCCAATCAGTCTGCAAACCACCATCGGTCAACAAACCATCTTCAATTCATTTGCATTTCAATGTTTATAATTATTCCTTAAAAGCAATTATGTATCCTTCATCTAATTCTTATAAACACAAAATAGTTCACGGACTCCTTGTGCCAGCAACGAAACACAAATGTTGTCAACGCAATTTTATTTACTTTACAAGCGTTTTCGCCACACAACAATGTGGCTTCTTCAGAGAAAAAAATAATTAACAATGTAAACCAATGCACACCCCTTTTGTATGACTCGGAAAGGAAATGACATCACAAAAGTTAAAAGAGCTCGTTAAGCTCATAAATTAATAATACATAACTATACAAGTTATATATGAGACAAGCATTTTAGAAATTATCAAGCCATTGACCAAAATCAAGCCCAAATAATTGGGAACTCCAGAACAATAAAATTTCTAACAAAAAACATAAACATGAAATAATTGTGTATATGTATAATGTAGTAAAACAGTTTTATAATATATATTTGGGCTTGATTTTGGTCAATGGCTTGATAATTTCTAAAATGCTTGTCTCATATATAACTTGTATAGTTATGTATTATTAATTTATGAGCTTAACGAGCTCTTTTAACTTTTGTGATGTCATTTCCTTTCCGAGTCATACAAAAGGGGTGTGCATTGGTTTACATTGTTAATTATTTTTTCTCTGAAGAAGCCACATTGTTGTGTGGCGAAAACGCTTTTAAAGTAAATAAAATTGCGTTAAGACAACGTTTGTGTTTCGTTGCTGGCACAAGGAGTCCGTGAACTATTTTGTATTTACACCGGTTTGGTACAATTTTGGCTTCTACTAATTCTTATAAACATTTTCTCTTGAAATAAAATTGGAGGGGCAGGGTCTGGATTTGGGTCAGAATATCATCAGCACCTCCCTCCCAAAAAAAGCTAAAAATGTGTTCTTGTATGTTGTACATCGGTCTGAATTTAGGTGAAATGTTGCCCTAAGGAAAGGTCTCCATGGAGCTCTTCACATCAACTCTGTCACTCTCAGCCTCTCCATTCTCTAGAGGTCCCTCATCACCACCCTCCCCACATCACACCACCCTTAACTCTTGCATTGATGAACTTCTGAACTACCAAGTCACCTCCATGGCTATGCTGTCTAAACTTAAGATGAACAAGCAAAACAAAATCTCATGACTTCTGCAGTACATTGTAGAAGATGTTATTATGAGTAATTTAATCCACTAGCTATTTGTGCCATTAGAAGATAAATTGTGTCGAATAGCTAAATCTGGATGAAAGTCTTGCTTAGTGAAGGATACCCCCTGCAAAAACATCAGTAAAGGTAAGTTTTTCACTTTAAATTTTATAATGTGGAGAGTATCTATAGAGATGTTTAATAAAACTTCAAACATCATATGGCCGAGGAAAACCAGATGATCAAAGTTTTGAAACTTTGAACATCAAATAAAAAAAATATTTCTTTATATTTTTGATGGAGGGCAAGCCCCTCTGCACACCTACACCCCCTGCTAATTAAATATACCAACTCTGAGATCACAGTACTGCGAGAAAAATGTTAAACTTCCTGTTCCACATTGTACGGCGAACTCCATTCAGGACATTTGAAGTTTGAAAACTTCGATTATCTAGTCCTCGGCCATATGATGTTCGAAGATTTGAAACTTTGATCATCTGAAGGGGACTCATGCACACACACACACACACACACACACACACACACACACACACACACACACACACACACACAAGCACACGTGTGTGTGTCTGTGTATATGGACAGATAGCTGTAGTTTGATATAGATAGATAAATTTACCTATAGATTGAGAGATAGACAGATGCACAAACATACACACACATAAGCCAAACACACACATGTGTGTGCATATGGACAGATTGCTGCAGTTAAATATACATAGATAAAGTTACAGACAGATTGAGAGATAGCCACACACACACACACACACACACACACACACACACACACACACACACACACACACACACACACACACACACACACACACACGGTTGTTTTTTTTTGCATCATTTTACAGGCCTGCAATGTTCATCACGCAGTGGTCACTCTGTAATGTCTGAATTCCAAACACTTTTCATTTTCTGTGCCAGAATTTATTTTTCTCAATGCCAGTTGTATAGGTTATGTCTAATAGGTTCTGTTTCTACACATAAACATTCAAGATTAACAAACAGATTTCCAAACTGCCACTGCCACTGTTCAGGTCTCCGGTGTTCCAGATCCCTTACCTCCAAAGACCAAGGTATGTTTGTTCCTACAGGTTCAGGTTGTTGTTGCTTTGTCTGATTCTTCTCTTCATCTTAGAAAAGAAGGTGCACATCTATTATTGTATCCTCCTGGGAGCATTGTTGTTACATACAGAATGCAATAAACAGTTAGGGTGGGGTTAAGGGATGCCCAAAGGGAAAATGCATCTGCAATATCATGATGACACTGTTATGTGACACTGACATCAGGCCTCTGTTCTCAGCTGCAGATAATTCTATGCATGCATTTGCCTTACCTTACCTTACCTTAGTTAATGTCAGTGGGACAACAGGTAGCATACTCACCTTTGGTCAATGTGCAGCATCTTTGTTTACATGCATCTGCATTCATCATGGCATGGTTCTCACTCCTGCTTCATCTGTTGATGCCAACAAAATGTGTAACTGAGGGGTACAAGTACCATGCTGTTTAGTTACAGAGGTGTTAGTATATCTGTGGGACATTCCCGGGGAGACATCTGAGGTGACATCTATTTGCTAGGGATATAGCAGCTGTGAGATGTGTAGTGTAAAATAACTAAGTTAACCCTGACTGCTTAAGAATTGAAAAGGGGGGACTGTCTGTATATAACTAGAATGAAATACCTGGAAAACATTTGCTGATTTCTTATCCATAAACTCTGACTTACAGTATTTATGTTCATCACAGGTACTTCAGTGTGTGTGTCATAACATCAGTGAAGAGGCTGCTTCTCCGACTGTGTGCATTGTTGAAGGGTAAATGATCAGTTTAAATGAATTGATGTACTTTTTTCTTTAGTCAAACATTGAAAAGAGTACAGTCATAGGTTCATAGGTTCATAGGTTCATACTAGGCTATCTGCCCTAGGGCATTTATAAGCCTAGCTAGAGTGTGTAGTATCTTTTGCCACCCATTTTAAATTTATTTTGCTATGCCCTTTTTCGATGTTAGTATACTGTGCCTCTGTCTAACAGTGCATAGAAGTGATACCCGGGGTAAACCTATGATCTCCCATCCACTCATCAAGATTTCTCTTGAAGAGAGTCAATGAGGGACTCTGCCTAACCTGGACTGGGATTTTATTCCAGAGTGAAAGGAGCCTCTGGGTTATGAATCTGTCCCTCCAGCATGTCCTATTTATTTCAGTGCTGAGGTTCAAGTCTCTCGAGCACATAGCTCAATGGGATTTGGATTTTCTGAGGTGCAGCATGTCCATTAATTCTGGGTTGGACATGGCTTTGTACGTCAGGCACAGATCACCTCTGAACAGGCGGTATGCCACTGAGTAGAACTGGAGTTTCTTTAACCAGGCAGCATATGGCATCTGTTTGAGCCCTTTGATCCTCTTGGTGAGGTACTTTTGGGGGTTTTCCAGTTGCTGCAGGTGCCTGGTAAGGTACATCCCAAAAGGGGCATTGTACTCAATTATAGGCCTGATGAGGGATGAGTAAAGAGGCACGATGAACTCCCCTGAACTAGATGTGAATCCCTTCATGATTAGGTGGGCTATATAAAATGTTTTTCTAACCACTTTGGCCACGTGGTTGTCAAATGAGAGATTGCTATCAACTTGGGTCCCCAGGTCCCTAATTACTTCTTCTGTACTTAATGGATTACCACCTATGTGGTAATTTGTGGGCACTTTGTTTTTGCCAAAGGGGATGACTATACACTTTTTGGCATTCAGCTTGAGGCCATGGCTCTGGCACCAGTTGTCTGTTTCTATGAGGCCCTTTTGCAGGATGCTTGTGTCGGCTGGAGAGTTGATTATGGCGCCCAGTTTGCAGTTATCTGCGAACTTGGTCAACCACAGTCCTTTCGTGTTGGCCTCTACCTCCGAGAAATATATACCGAACCAGAGAGGTTGCAGGACTGAGCCTTGTGGGACACCACTTGTAACTGGTTTGGAGTCTGACATGGCTCCAGCAATTCTAACCATGTGGGTTCTGTCCTTGAGCCAGTTTGCAATCCATCTAGTGACATAGGGGTTTATATTTAAGCTGGTGAGCTTATCTATAATGCCCGGGTGGGGTATTGTATCGAAGGCTTTTGGGAGGTCCAGGTAGGCTGTGTGGATCACCTTCCCCTCGTCAATGGCCTTGGCGACTGTTTCAAAGAAATCAACCAGGTTTAAGAGGCAGGATCTGCCCTTAACAAAGCCGAACTGGGTAGGATCCAGTGTCTGAAGGTCCCCAATATCTTTATTTATGAGGTCCATGATGATCCTTTCCATAGCTTTGCAGACCAAGCTAGTCAGGCTTATGGGGCAATAGTTTCCAGGATCCGTTGAGGCACCACCTTTATGGAGAGGGACCACTGTTGCTGTACGCCACTCTTTGGGCACATATCCTGTAGTAAGGCTGAGATTGAACAGTAGTTTTATATTTCGGTTTAGCTCTTCTTGGAGTTCATGTAGGATGCAGCCCGGGACACCGTCTGGTCCCATTGATGCTGTGTTTTTTGCTTTGGAGAGGGCGGCTCTTACCTGAGCATCTGAGATGTCAGGGGGCAGCACTCTGCTGAGATAGATATTTGCCCTTTTGGTGGGAGGGGTGGAGAAGTTTGCGCTGAACCTGTCAGCTAGGATGTTGGCAATGTCTGTGGGTTCAGTTGTGACGTTAACTGATATACATATCACTGTTTTAAGTAATCATTATAATGATTGCAATGAATTTGAATTCAGTGAATTGTGATGTTAAGTGATATGCATATCACTGTTTTAGGTAATCATTATAATTTTAGTATGCAGTGACTTTGAATACAGTGTATCTACGTATATCATAGTCAGGAATTCTTTTAAACAAGAAATGTGGGTATAAGTGGGCATTAGTTTGCTGGGTCAAACAAAATATGTTCCTTCTCAGACTTTTTTATAAGGCCTATGAGCATTTATTTTTGCTTTTTTTTCCTTTTTAAAGTTATTTCATTATGTTTTGGTACTTGCATGATAACCTAAAGTGAAGATTACATGCCAAAGAGACATTTTCTCCAACAGAGACTGCAAGAGGTTTCACAGAATAATGGCATAACACAATCAACAGCAGCTAGTTACTCACAGTGAGCCTATTACTGATTCTGCTTGTATCTGCAAGAACCATAATTTAAAATTCCCACGTTTGTGAATGAAACTGAAAACTTCTGAAATTCAGGCTCCAGAGCCAAAGTGTAAAGTACAAAGTCATCATCACTATTACTGCTCTGAAATAAATGAATCTAAAATAATAACTGGAACAAAAAGGGGCTGAGGCTGGCAGGAATGCAGTTAATGAGGGAATAAACACTGTCTTTAAGGAGGTATAATATCTGACATTAGGCTGCTTGTCTCTGTTTTATCACAGCTCTTGCTTTACATAAGTGACTGATTTTTTTAGTTTTATTGTCAGATGAACAGTAATATTGCAGGCATTGTTTAAGGAGGTATAATATCTGACATTAGGCTGCTTGTCTCTGTTTTATCACAGCTCTTGCTTTACATAAGTGACTGATTTATTTTAGTT
>NC_056733.1:988823409-988908409 GCF_019279795.1 Protopterus annectens
ACAAAATAAAGGGCTAGAAACCATCCTTATACCTGGGTCCATCTAAAATAAATACAAAATAAAGGGCTAGAAACCATCCTTATACCTGGCTCCATCTAAAATAAATACAAAATAAAGGGCTAGAAACCATCCTTATACCTGGCTCCATCTAAAATAAATACAAAATAAAGGGCTAGAAACCATCCTTATACCTGGGTCCATCTAAAATAAATACAAAATAAAGGGCTAGAAACCATCCTTATACCTGGCTCCATCTAAAATAAATACAAAATAAAGGGCTAGAAACCATCCTTATACCTGGCTCCATCTAAAATAAATACAAAATAAAGGGCTAGAAACCATCCTTATACCTGGCTCCATCTAAAATAAATACAAAATAAAGGGCTAGAAACCATCCTTATACCTGGGTCCATCTAAAATAAATACAAAATAAAGGGCTAGAAACCATCCTTATACCTGGCTCCATCTAAAATAAATACAAAATAAAGGGCTAGAAACCATCCTTATACCTGGGTCCATCTAAAATAAATACAAAATAAAGGGCTAGAAACCATCCTTATACCTGGCTCCATCTAAAATAAATACAAAATAAAGGGCTAGAAACCATCCTTATACCTGGGTCCATCTAAAATAAATACAAAATAAAGGGCTAGAAACCATCCTTATACCTGGGTCCATCTAAAATAAATACAAAATAAAGGGCTAGAAACCATCCTTATACCTGGCTCCATCTAAAATAAATACAAAATAAAGGGCTAGAAACCATCCTTATACCTGGCTCCATCTAAAAGAAATACAAAATAAGGGGCTAGAAACCATCCTTATACCTGGGTCCATCTAAAATAAATACAAAATAAAGGGGTAGAAACCATCCTTATACCTGGCTCCATCTAAAATAAATACAAAATAAAGGGCTAGAAACCATCCTTATACCTGGCTCCATCTAAAATAAATACAAAATAAAGGGCTAGAAAAGTACAGTTTTGTACCTACCATAAATTTAGATGTCCGATAGACATGCAACTGCAGTCATAACATGTGGGTTGTCCTGCCTCAGGCAGCCCTCGGTCAGCCGGATTCCAAAGTCTGGGTCCGACTTCGGCTGATGTCGCATTTCTCTCCGACGTCAGAGCGGCTGGAATACATAAGCATCAGCCGACGCCATTTTCTTCAGTGTTTCTTGCCCCAGATGCCAGGTGCCCTCCAAGGAAGGCTGTAATCAAATTGGAAGACAAAAACAGGATTCCAAACAAATAAATGAGCACTAAAACAAATACACCATAACAGATATCCCCAGCTAAGAGTAACATGGATAGGAGTGGACCCTAGGCATAGAGGGGTATGGAGGGAGAGAAAATCCGACTGCAGTTGCATGTCTATCGGTCATCTACATTTATGGTAGGTACAAAACTGTACTATGTCCTTCAAGAATGCAACTGCAGTCATAACATGTGGGTAGAATACCATAGCTTAGCTGGGGGAGGAGGTATGCTCTAGGGAAGAGATGGTCTGGCAATCAAACCCTGCAGGACTGCCGAAGCAAAGCCTGCTCTGGATCTGGAGTATAGAGGGAGATTGTAGTGTTTGGAGAATGTATGCACGGAGCTCCATGTAGCAGCTTCTAGAATGTCCTTGGTAGGCACCCCTCTTAAGAATGCTGTAGAGGTGGCTGTAGCTCTGGTGGGATGTGGTCTGACATCAGCTGGAACAGTCTTTCCATGAAAGGAATAACAGAATCTGATGCAATGTCCAATCCGTTTAGAAGTAGTCTGTTTTGAAATTGCTTTTCCTTGGACTGCCAGGGCGTGAGCTACAAAAAGTTGTTCAGACTTCCTACTGGCCTTTGTTCTGTCCAGGTAGTATCGAAGTTGTCTGTGAATGTCCAAGGTATGCAACAGTCTTTCCCCCTTATTCTCAGGATTGGGGAAGAAAGCAGGCAGATGGATGGCTTGATTTAAAGAAACCCTAGAAACCACCTTTGGCATAAAAGTAGGGTTGGTCCTTAATGAAACCCTGTCTCTATGAAAAATGATAAAGGGTGGTATTGCCATTAGGGCCTGAAGCTCTGAAACCCTTCTTGCTGAGGTAATTGCCAACAGGAAAGCTGTCTTCCATGAGAGAAATTGCAAGTCAACTGAAGCTGCTGGCTCAAATGGAGGTAGAGTCAGTTTTTCTAAGACAAAATTGAGGTCCCAGGCTGGCACTGGGGCCTTTCTTGACGGCTTAATGTTCTTGATTCCCCTGAGGAATTGCCTTAATAAGGGGTGAGAAAAAACAGGAGGATCAGTGTTGTATCTAGTTGAAATAGCAGATGCATGTATCTTTATGGAAGAATATGAGAGGCCGTTCTTTAACATATCTGCCAAATATTCCAAGATGAGTGGGATGTTCAACAATGATGCATCATGTCCCTTGCTGGTATTCCAATTGCTGAATCTTTTCCACTTTGCTAAGTAAACCTTTCTGGTGGATGGTCTTTGAGCCTCTGTTAGTATCCACTGAACTTCCTTGGAGAGAGATAAGCTGAAGTTATTTATGGGATCTCCCAGGCTGTTAGCTGCAGTGTCAGAAGATTTGGATGCAGTGTTTCGAAATTGTGTTGAGTCAAAAGTAGAGGCCACTGGGGGAGGGCCCACCTCCTGGTGTGGCATATGCTCCGTAGTAGTGGGTACCAGTGTTGTCTTGGCCAGTCCGGAGCTATTATGATTCCCTTGGGCTTCTCTGCTTTGATCTTTAGTAATACTGAGGTCATCAGTGGCAGAGGTGGGAATGCATAGATTGCTAGGGAGTTCCAGTTGAATGAGAGGGCATCTATTTTCCAAGCTTTTGGATGGTATGTCCTTGTGCAAAATTTTGGTAGAAGATGGTTGAGGTGAGAGGCAAATAGGTCCACTTCTGGCTTGCCCCATGTCGAAGTGAGTTGTCTGAAGGCCTTCGGATGTAACCTCCACTCGTGTGGATCTGTGAAATTCCTGCTTAGGCTGTCCGCCAACACATTGTCTTTTCCTGGAACAAACTGGGATTGTAACTGGATGTTTAGGTTCAGTGATTTCTCCCAAAGCTGCATTGTCAGTCTGCAAAGGGGGTAAGAGTGGGTGCCCCCCTGCTTGTTTATGTACCACATCACAGTGGTGTTGTCTGTCCATATCATTAAATGGCCTTGCTGGAGTTGGTATTGAAAAGCCTCGATGGCATGCATTACTGCCAGCATTTCCTTTTGGTTTATATGCAGATGTGTTTCCTTTGGAGACCATTGTCCTTGTATACACCTGCCTTCCATGTGCGCCCCCCATCCAAGGTCTGAGGAGTCTGTAGTCATGGTCTGTGTTATCTGTGGTTTTTTGAATGACATACCTGTGTTTGCCTGGCTCACCGAGGCCCACCATAGGAATTCCTTTTGTAGGCATGGAATGAGTGGTATGATTGTCTCCAAGTTGTTGCTGTGTTGAGACCAAATGCTTTTTAGGTACCATTGAAGCTTTCTCATGTGTAGTCTTGCTAATGGAACCAGGAGAATGCAGGATGCCATGTAACCCAGGGCCTGTAGGAATCTCCTTGCAGTCATCTGGGTGAGTTTTGCTAAACCTTTGAAGTAATGAGTTAACTTCTCATGCTTGTCTTCTGTCAGGTAAGCCATCTGAGAGGCTGTGTCTAGTTTGGCTCCTAAGAAGATTATTTGGTGGGATGGCTGCAGTCTTGACTTTTGGAAGTTGACTGTGTATCCCAGAGCTTGAAGTAATCGTATGACATAATCCAGGTTTTTTGTCAACATCAATTTGTCGTCCGCTTGTATGGGGCAGTCGTCCAGGTACGGATAAATTTGTATACCCTGGAGCCTGCAATGAGCAATTACTGAAGCCAGGCATTTTGTAAATACTCTGGGTGCAGTAGATAAGCCAAATGGCAATGCTGATAATTGATAATGCTCTGGCCCTGCAAGAAATCTGAGGTATCTTCTGCAGCTGTGTCTGATAGGGACATGCAGGTATGCCTCCTTGAGGTCCAGAGTAATCAGCCACGACCCCTTGCCCAGCATGGGAAGGAGATGCTGTAGAGTCAGCATTTTGAACTTTGGTACTATGAGAAAGGTGTTTAATGCGGACAAGTCCAGTATTGGTCTCCATTGAGATTCTTTTCTTGGAACAAGGAACAGTCTTGAGTAAAACCCTGGTCTTGTTCTTGTTGTGGAACTCTTTCTATTGCTTTCATTCGAGTCAGCAGAGTGATTTGCTTGATAGCCTCTGCCCTCTGATTTTGTGGTAGGTTTGGCATGCCTTGTTTTCTTGGTAAGGTATGAAAATGAAACCTGTACCCTCGGTCTATAATGTCCAAAATCCATTTGTCCTTTGTCAGTCTGTGCCAGTTTTCTGCAAACAGAGATAATTTCCTGCCCAAGGGAGCTTCTAGTTGTTCCCTGGTAGGCGGTAGTAGAGGAAAGTCATTGAGATTGTGGTTGTGGGTCAGGTGAAACCCCAAGGCCACTTCTTTGGTTTCCTGGCTGCCATTGTCGTCCCTGTAAGGGCCTCTGTATTGGCCTCTTCCTCGCCACGCCTGTTCTTACCCTTTGAAACTTTTCTGGATTAGGAAAGGACCAGTTTTTTGAAGGCCAATTCCTACTGAATCTGGGGGGTTGAACCTGGAGGAAATCTTTCACAGTCTGAACTGATTTTGCTTTTTCTTCGATGGTCTTTAACACATCCTTAGCATTTGCACCATAAAGCTTGTTCTTTTCCAAAGGTGCATCCAGAAGTTTTGCTTTTACATGATCTGGTAGAGGTTGATCTTTTAACCAAGCATGTCTACGAATGACTGCCCCTGTCATAGCTGCCCTACATGAAGCTTCCAGTGCATCATATCCACACTGCAGGAAGTGATTGCTTACTTGCTGAGTGTTATGTACAGCTTCCTGCAAAGTTTTCCTGTCTAAAGGATCAGGAGTGGCTAATGTTTTTTGTAAATCTTCTAACAGATAATCCTGATATTGTAACATATGAAAAAGGCAATTTAAGGCTCTCATAGATAAGGTAGTGGATGTGTAAACCTTTTGCCCCATCTCTCTAATGACCTAGCTTCCCTGTTGGAGGGCAAAGGATTTTTTGAGGTGGAGGCTGAAACTCCTTTAGGCTCCTGTGAAATAGTTTCCAAATCAGCAGTATGGGCCCTGAATAAATGGGAATGAGTTTCTGGGACCCTGTAATACCTGTCTGGCTTGGCTGGAGCAGAAGGAAGAGAATCAGGGTAGCACTAGAGTCAGAATACAAATCATCCAGAACATCAAGTACAGGAGGAATAGCTAAGGGCCTGTGCTGAGGCTTCTTAAGGAAAGTCCTAAGGCGTTTCCTAGAATCAGAATATTCCTGACCTTGCCACTTGAAATGTTCCCTCATGGTATGCAGAACTTCCCCAAAAGAAATATCCTCAGGAGGGGAGGCCGAGGGGATGGAATCTTCTGCATCCGAGTCCTCATAGGTCTGGAAGAGCTCTTCCTGGCTATCTGAGTGGACAGAGCCCTCAGAATCTTCATCTGAAGGAGTAGGATCAGAGGGTTAAACCCGGGGCCTTTTATCAGGAGGAGGCTGGGATCCTCTCTCAGGATGGGCCTGTGAACCTCTAATCATGGAAATCAAATCAGCAGCCATGGACATAATTTGTGTCTCTGGAGTCGGCTGAGGTAAGGATTTAGAAGTAATATGCTTTGTTTGGCTGGCTGCCTTAGCCCTATTGTAGGCCTTAATAGACATGGCCATAGGGGGCCTGGCAGCTCCACGTGCAGGAGTGACCTTGTCTACAGCAATGGTCTCGGGCATTTCCTCGGTTTCGGTATCCGGAGGAAAATCTATAACTGGCGTTGGAGTAATGTCTGGAATCGGAGTCGTCGGTAATGCGGTGTCTTCGGTTCAGAGCGGTGGAGAGACCGTCTCAGAGGGAACCGGAGCACTCGCGCTAGGTTTTGGCGTGGAGTCAGTGGTAGACGCAGACCGAGGATGTCGGTCCCGGTCTTTTCGCTTTTTGGGAGTTTGCAATGTCGGAAGATCCGACGGCATGGTGTAAGCAAAATTATCGCCGAAATAATCTTCAGCGAACTCCGCCCGGCGCCTGAGAGTGCGCTTGTTGAAGCGAGCACAGGCTACACAGGCCGAGACGTTGTGGTCTGGGCCCAGGCAAGGGAGGCAGTAAGAGTGGAAATCCTTATGAGGTATTTGTTTACCACAAGGAAGACAATTGTTAACTTTTTCTGTAATTTCTGACATCGGCTGAGGCAAGAAAAGGTCCCCAACGGGGTACTTAGCTTTTTTGATGACTTCGGTATCGTAGAATACAGGAGCTGACCGACCGGCACTTGCGAACTGCTTCTGCTTCGGGCACCGTGCGGCAAGAAAGAATGAAGAAAATGGCGTCGGCTGATGCTTATGTACTCCAGCCATTTTGACATCGGAGAGAAATGTGACATCAGCCGACGTCGGACCCAGACTTTGGAATCCGGCCGACCGAGGGCTGCCTGAGGCAGGACAACCCACATGTTATGACTGCAGTTGCATTCTTGAAGGACATCCATCCTTATACCTGGGTCCATCTAAAATAAATACAAAATAAAGGGCTAGAAACCATCCTTAGACCTGGGTCCATCTAAAATAAATACAAAATAAAGGGCTAGAAACCATCCTTATACCTGGGTCCATCTAAAATAAATACAAAATAAAGGGTAGAAACCATCCTTATACCTGGCTCCATCTAAAATAAATACAAAATAAAGGGCTAGAAACCATCCTTATACCTGGTTCCATCTAAAATAAATACAAAATAAAGGGGCTAGGAATCATCCTTATACCTGCGTCCATCTAAAATAAATACAAAATAAAGGGCTAGAAACCATCCTTATACCTGGGTCCATCTAAAATAAATACAAAATAAAGGGCTAGAAACCATCCTTATACCTGGTTCCATCTAAAATAAATACAAAATAAAGGGGCTAGGAATCATCCTTATACCTGCGTCCATCTAAAATAAATACAAAATAAAGGGCTAGAAACCATCCTTACACCTGGGTCCATCTAAAATAAATACAAAATAAAGGGATAGAAGCCATTCTTATACCTGGCTCCATCTAAAATAAATACAAAATAAAGGGCTAGAAACCATCCTTATACCTGGGTCCATCTAAAATAAATACAAAATAAAGGGATAGAAGCCATCCTTATACCCTGGCTCCATCTAAAATAAATGCAAAATAAAGGGCTAGAAACCATCCTTATACCTGGCTCCATCTAAAATAAATACAAAATAAAGGGCTAGAAACCATCCTTATACCTGGCTCCATCTAAAATAAATACAAAATAAAGGGCTAGAAACCATCCTTATACCTGGCTCCATCTAAAATAAATACAAAATAAAGGGCTAGAAACCATCCTTATACCTGGCTCCATCTAAAATAAATACAAAATAAAGGGCTAGAAACCATCCTTATACCTGGCTCCATCTAAAATAAATACAAAATAAAGGGCTAGAAACCATCCTTATACCTGTCTCCATCTAAAATAAATACAAAATAAAGAGCTAGAAACCATCCTTATACCTGTCTCCATCTAAAATAAATACAAAATAAAGAGCTAGAAACCATCCTTATACCAGGCTCCATCTAAAATAAATACAAAATAAAGAGCTAGAAACCATCCTTATACCTGGCTCCATCTAAAATAAATACAAAATAAAGGGCTAGAAACCATCCTTATACCTGGCTCCATCTAAAATAAATACAAAATAAAGGGCTAGAAACCATCCTTATACTTGGCTCCATCTAAAATAAATACAAAATAAAGTTCTAGAAACCATCCTTATACCTGGGTCCATCTAAAATAAATACAAAATAAAGGGTACAAACCATCCTTATACCTGGGTCCATCTAAAATAAATACAAAATAAAGGGCTAGAAACCATCCTTATACCTGGCTCCATCTAAAATAAATACAAAATAAAGGGCTAGAAACCATCCTTATACCTGGGTCCGTCGAAAATAAATACAAAATAAAGGGCTAGAAACCATCCATACAGCCTACCTAGACCTGGCGAAGGCTTTTGATACAATACCCCACTCGGGTATCATTGAAAAACTCATCAACTTAAATGTAAACCCATACATTACAAGATGGGTTGCAAACTGGCTGAGTGACAGAACCCACAGGGTCAGAGTTGCTGGCGTCATGTCAGACTCAAAGCCTGTCACAAGTGGTGTCCCACAGGGCTCAGTCCCTGGCCCACTCTTGTTTGGCATCTACTTTTCTGAAGTACAAGCAAACACAGGAGGGTTATGGCTGACAAAGTTTGCAGATGACTACAAACTGGGCGCTGTAGTCGAAAACACATCTGACACAGATATCCTTCAGAAGGGTCTCACAGAAACAGATAACTGGTGCCAGAGCCATGGCCTAAAGTTAAATGCCAAGAAATGCATAGTCATACTCTTCGGGAAAAACAAGGTTACCCCTAGCTACCATATAGGTGGCAATCCCTTGATCACAAAAGAAGTTATCAGGGACCTGGGGACCCAGGTTGACAGTAGCCTTTCATTCGACACTCATATTGCTAAAGTAGTTAGGAAGACCTTCTACATTGCCCACCTTATCATGAAGGGATTCACATCTAGATCAAGGGAGGTCATAGTCTCCCTATACTCATCACTCATCAGACCAATGATTGAGTACAATGCCCCATTCGGAATGTATCTGACCCGACACTTGCAGCAGCTGGAGAGGCCACAAAAGTTCCTCACCAAAAGGATAAAGGGTCTCAAAAATCTGTCTTATGCTGCCCGACTGAAAGAACTCCAGTTATATTCAGTTGCTTACCGCTTGCTCAGAGGTGACCTGTGCCTGACATACAAGGCCATGTCAAACCCAGATTTGATGAACATGCTTCATCTCAAAAAATCTAGATCCCTCAGAGCCACAAGGGCGGAGACTTAAACCTCAACACGGTTATTAATAGGACGTGCTGGAGGGATAGATTCATCACCCAAAGACTCCCTATGCTGTGGAACAAAATCCCGGTTTATGTGAGGCAGAGCACCTCGCTGGCCTTGTTCAATAGGAATCTTGACCAATGGATGGGAGATCGCAGATACACCCCAGGGGTTACCTCAGTGTCACTGCTCGACAGAGGCACAGCAAAATAATGGGCATAGTTTCTCCAAACTAAAGGGGTGGCGTAAGCCACAAAACTATGGGCTAGGCTTGTAAATGCCCTCGGGCAGATAGCCTAGTATGAACCTATGAACCTATTATATCTGGCTCCATCTAAAATAAATACAAAATAAAGGGCTAGAAACCATCCTTATACCTGGCTCCATCTAAAATAAATACAAAATAAAGGGCTAGAAACCATCCTTATACCTGGCTCCATCTAAAATAAATACAAAATAAAAGGCTAGAAACCATCCTTATACCTGGCTCCATCTAAAATAAATACAAAATAAAGGGCTACAAACCATCCTTATACCTGGCTCCATCTAAAATAAATACAAAATAAAGGGCTAGAAACCATCCTTATACCTGGGTCCATCTAAAATAAATACAAAATAAAGGGATAGAAACCATCCTTATACCTGGCTCCTTCTAAAATAAATACAAAATAAAGTTCTAGAAACCATCCATATACCTGGGTCCACCTAAAACAAATACAAAATAAAGGGCTAGAAACCATCCTTATACCTGGCTCCATCTAAAATAAATACAAAATAAAGGGATAGAAACCATCCTTATACCTAGCACCATCTAAAATAAATACAAAATAAAGAACTAGAAACCATCCTTATACCTGGCTCCATCTAAAATAAATACAAAATAAAGAGCTAGAAACCATCCTTATATCTGGCTCCATCTAAAATAAATACAAAATAAAGAGCTAGAAACCATCCTTATACCTGGGTCCATCTAAAATAAATACAAAATAAAGGGCTACAAATCATCGTTATACCTGGGTCCATCTAAAATAAATACAAAATAAAGGGCTAGAAACCATCGTTATACCTGGCTCCATCTAAAATAAATACAAAATAAAGGGCTAGAAACCATCCTTATACCTGGCTCCATCTAAAATAAATACAAAATAAAGTGCTAGAAACCATCCTTATACCTGGGTCCATCTAAAATAAATACAAAATAAAGGGCTAGAAACCATCCTTATACCTGGCTCCATCTAAAATAAATACAAAATAAAGGGCTAGAAACCATACTTATACCTGGCTCCATCTAAAATAAATACAAAATAAAGGGATAGAAACCATCCTTATACCTGGCTCCATCTAAAATAAATACAAAATAAAGGGCTAGAAACCATCCTTATACCTGGGTCCATCTAAAATAAATACAAAATAAAGGGCTAGAAACCATCCTTATACCTGGCTCCATCTAAAATAAATACAAAATAAAGGGCTACAAACCATCCTTATACCTGGCTCCATCTAAAATAAATACAAAATAAAGGGCTAGAAACCATCCTTATACCTGGCTCCATCTAAAATAAATACAAAATAAAGGGCTAGAAACCATCCTTATACCTGGCTCCATCTAAAATAAATACAAAATAAAGGGCTAGAAACCATCCTTATACCTGGCTCCATCTAAAATAAATACAAAATAAAGGGCTAGAAACCATCCTTATACCTGGCTCCATCTAAAATAAATACAAAATAAAGGGCTAGAAACCATCCTTATACCTGGCTCCATCTAAAATAAATACAAAATAAAGGGCTAGAAACCATCCTTATACCTGGCTCCATCTAAAATAAATACAAAATAAAGGGCTAGAAACCATCCTTATACCTGGCTCCATCTAAAATAAATACAAAATAAAGGGCTAGAAACCATCCTTATACCTGGCTCCATCTAAAATAAATACAAAATAAAGGGCTAGAAACCATCCTTATACCTGGCTCCATCTAAAATAAATACAAAATAAAGGGCTAGAAACCATCCTTATACCTGGCTCCATCTAAAATAAATACAAAATAAAGGGCTAGAAACCATCCTTATACCTGGCTCCATCTAAAATAAATACAAAATAAAGAACTAGAAACCATCCTTATACCTGGCTCCATCTAAAATAAATACAAAATAAAGGGCTAGAAACCATCCTTATACCTGGCTCCATCTAAAATAAATACAAAATAAAGGGCTAGAAACCATCCTTATACCTGGCTCCATCTAAAATAAATACAAAATAAAGGGCTAGAAACCATCCTTATACCTGGGTCCATCTAAAATAAATACAAAATAAAGGGCTAGAAACCATCCTTATACCTGGGTCCATCTAAAATAAATACAAAATAAAGAACTAGAAACCATCCTTATACCTGGCTCCATCTAAAATAAATACAAAATAAAGGGCTAGAAACCATCCTTATACCTGGCTCCATCTAAAATAAATACAAAATAAAGGGCTAGAAACCATCCTTATACCTGGTTCCATCTAAAATAAATACAAAATAAAGGGCTAGAAACCATCCTTATACCTGGCTCCATCTAAAATAAATACAAAATAAAGGGCTAGAAACCATCCTTATACCTGGTTCCATCTAAAATAAATACAAAATAAAGGGCTAGAAACCATCCTTATACCTGGCTCCATCTAAAATAAATACAAAATAAAGGGCTAGAAACCATCCTTATACCTGGCTCCATCTAAAATAAATACAAAATAAAGGGCTAGAAACCATCCTTATACCTGGCTCCATCTAAAATAAATACAAAATAAAGGGCTAGAAACCATCCTTATACCTGGCTCCATCTAAAATAAATACAAAATAAAGGGCTAGAAACCATCCTTATACCTGGCTCCATCTAAAATAAATACAAAATAAAGGGCTAGAAACCATCCTTATACCTGGCTCCATCTAAAATAAATACAAAATAAAGGGCTAGAAACCATCCTTATACCTGGCTCCATCTAAAATAAATACAAAATAAAGGGCTAGAAACCATCCTTATACCTGGCTCCATCTAAAATAAATACAAAATAAAGGGCTAGAAACCATCCTTATACCTGGCTCCATCTAAAATAAATACAAAATAAAGGGCTAGAAACCATCCTTATACCTGGCTCCATCTAAAATAAATACAAAATAAAGGGCTAGAAACCATCCTTATACCTGGCTCCATCTAAAATAAATACAAAATAAAGGGCTAGAAACCATCCTTATACCTGGCTCCATCTAAAATAAATACAAAATAAAGGGCTAGAAACCATCCTTATACCTGGCTCCATCTAAAATAAATACAAAATAAAGGGCTAGAAACCATCCTTATACCTGGCTCCATCTAAAATAAATACAAAATAAAGGGCTAGAAACCATCCTTATACCTGGCTCCATCTAAAATAAATACAAAATAAAGGGCTAGAAACCATCCTTATACCTGGCTCCATCTAAAATAAATACAAAATAAAGGGCTAGAAACCATCCTTATACCTGGCTCCATCTAAAATAAATACAAAATAAAGGGCTAGAAACCATCCTTATACCTGGCTCCATCTAAAATAAATACAAAATAAAGGGCTAGAAACCATCCTTATACCTGGCTCCATCTAAAATAAATACAAAATAAAGGGCTAGAAACCATCCTTATACCTGGCTCCATCTAAAATAAATACAAAATAAAGGGCTAGAAACCATCCTTATACCTGGCTCCATCTAAAATAAATACAAAATAAAGGGCTAGAAACCATCCTTATACCTGGCTCCATCTAAAATAAATACAAAATAAAGGGCTAGAAACCATCCTTATACCTGGCTCCATCTAAAATAAATACAAAATAAAGGGCTAGAAACCATCCTTATACCTGGCTCCATCTAAAATAAATACAAAATAAAGGGCTAGAAACCATCCTTATACCTGGCTCCATCTAAAATAAATACAAAATAAAGGGCTAGAAACCATCCTTATACCTGGCTCCATCTAAAATAAATACAAAATAAAGGGCTAGAAACCATCCTTATACCTGGCTCCATCTAAAATAAATACAAAATAAAGGGCTAGAAACCATCCTTATACCTGGCTCCATCTAAAATAAATACAAAATAAAGTGCTAGAAACCATCCTTATACCTGGCTCCATCTAAAATAAATACAAAATAAAGGGCTAGAAACCATCCTTATACCTGGCTCCACCTAAAATAAATACAAAATAAAGAGCTAGAAACCATCCTTAGACCTGGCTCTGTCTAAAATAAATAGAAAATAACAGGCTAGATTTCAAAAGAGTTGCTCTCAGTGTAAGTCTGCCCTGATTCCAAAAGACCTGCACTCATTGTGACTTACTTTGCTATACGTTCTATCTGTAAATAGGCTTGGTACTTGGCCAGATTCCAAAAGACCTGCTGTCAGCCTGCTCTTGGTGTAAGTGGCCACTTACACTGACAACAAGTCTTTTGGAATTGGGCCCAAAGACTATGTTGTTTAACAAATACGTAAGGAATGTGCAAACTAACTAAACCCACTTCTTTAAATGTTCAGACCACAACCTTGCACTGTTTCAAGATTATTGACAAAAGCAGTTAAGTTTTACTATAATTCTTTGATTCACTTTCTGATACACAGTGACCCCATCTCTGAAAGCAGTTGATAAAGTAAAATGCAGTCCTAGATGGAATGTCAGCCTAGCAGAGGAGATACATGCATACATAGAAAGAGGTCATCATTTCTCTCCACTTTTCCCTCATTAGATCAGTCATAGGGTATAAAGCCCCATTTGGCATGCACCACACTAGACACCTGAAACAGCTGGGAGTCCACAAAAGTACCTCACAAAGAGGGTCCTAGGCCTTACACACATGTCCTACATGGACAGACTCAAAAAACTCATGTTATTCCCCGTCTCATATCATCTACTAAGAGGCAATCTCTGCTTGACTTACAAAGCCATGTCTGACCCAGCTCTGTTAGAAATGCTACATCTGAAGAAATCCCAATCCCTCCGCACCACACGATCCAGAGACCTCAACCTCATTACCACAGTCAACAGAACATGCTGGAGGGACAGGTTCATAACACAGAGACTGCCCATGCTCTGGAATAAACTTCCCATACATGTCAAGCAGAGCACCTCACTGGCCCTCTTCAAGAGAAATCTTGATGAGTGGAATGGAAATAGAAAGTTCACTCCGGGGATCACTCCAGTGGCTCTACTCGATAGAGGCACTGGGAACTAATGTTGGGCAGCACAATGCCAGGGCACTTCTGTGGGCTAGGCTTGTAAAGGCTCGAGGGCCATTAGCTTAGTAGACACCTATGAACCTATGAACATGACACACACACACATACACACACACACACACACACACACACACACACACACACACACACACACACACACACACACACACACACACACACACACACACAGAAACACCTACAATCAATCTAGAAGACTTCACCCTAGCCAGAAACCAAACTGGTGAACCAAGCAGTGTGAGACAGTACTGTTAAATTCTGCAACACCATAATGCAACAATTTTAGGACAAGATATATACATATATATATATATATATATATATATATATATATATATATATATATATATACACACACACACACACACACACACATATATATATTTATATATATATTTATATATACATATATAAAACATTATAAACTAGCCGATGTTTTGGGGAAGTTTAAGGCTCTCAAAATTGATAATGAATACCTAGGGGAGTGTTTGAGAAGGGGAATTGTCCCCAAAGGTTTGAGAGTGTTTAAATTCCCCAACAACATTGATAATAGTTCTGTTTTCTACAATGACCTTGTGGAGATGTGGGCTTGATGTAGTCAAGATTGTTAGATCTAATGAAACTAGAATGGATGAACTCACTACTGTCATAGTACATTTAAACAACTGTATTACAAATGATTTGTTGCATACTGTTGAAGCGGAGAGAAATAAATATTTTGCTATGATGGATAAGATAGATGAATCACGTTCAGTTAACATTAATAGGAAGATTAAAAAACTGAACAGGGACATTCTGGAGTATAAAGAAAGACAATGCGATCCTGCACCAAGGAAAATAGTAAAATATTAAGGGTTGGCAGAGGAAGGAAGTAAATGTTGAGTGTTTAGATAATGTTGATGAAGAAGTGGTGGGTGACACCGCCAATCAATTAGACACTTTAGAGTATCCCCCTCCCCAGCGTTCAGAAAGATTAATGAACCAGAGGGCCCCTCAATATTACTATCAACCCCAGAGGGGAGGGAGGGGAGGGGGACACCGTGGGATGATGAAACAGCAATATTTTCATTGACATCAGAGCCATTAACTCAGGACCAAGTACCATTGGAAAACGATTACCCTGTGAGGGTTTCTGATGAAATTACCAGTGAAAACAATATATTTACTTATAGGAACTACAATATTTTTAACTACACTGGTATTCAACTAACTGTTGATCATTTTAGTTTACTTTCCAGGGGTTTTAAATTCGTGCCATACAAAAAATGTGACATTACCAGGCTGTTACTGGATTTTAAAATGTTCATCAGACAACTTAATTTGGAAGTTATGTTTCATGGACAAAACAAAATGAATACACAGGCCTGCTTAAAACGTAAAAGTGAATACAATCCATCTATACACCCTCAAATGAAGAATTTTGAGGTTATAGTGGAGAACGAATTAAGAAAGGTTGTAGGTAAATCAAAAAAATACAACCTAAATGTAAATGAGAGAAATATTTTAAGTGAGCTACAGGAAAATTCACAGATTAGGGTTATGAAACCTGGTAAGGGAGGGAGTACGGTACTTATGGACCAGGTAATTTATGAAGGGAAGATGAATGAAATTTTGGGAGTTCATTTTACCTATATTAGGATTTCTAAGAATGAGATCCATGTGGCATACAAGAAAATAGAGGTAGCCCTAAATGATATGTCGCTGGAAGGATTAATTAATATAGATGCCTTCAGATTTTTACATGTTTCCCAACCTAGAATACCTACTATGTTTGGGATTCCCAAGGTCCATAAAAAACAGTTAAATCCCCCTCTTAGACCCATAGTGTCGGCTGAGGGCTCAAAAACTATGCAATTAGCAAAATTCTTGGATGCAAAATTGAAAAAAAACTTTGGAATATAGAGAAAACTATCCTGAAGGATTCATGGGAATTCCTTCAGGGTATAGATATGAACATGATTTATGACATCATTTTCGTAACAGTGGATATTAAAGATCTATTCACCGTTATTCCCCAAGAAGAGGGTTTAGCTTGGCTTGACGCCATCTTGGTGGATAAAACTAGAATTTCTAGTGATGACTTGCAGGTTATTTTAAATCTGATGGAGATGGTTTTGAAAAATAATTTAATTTATTATGGTGGCGAATATTTTCACCAGGTAAGGGGGTAGCCATGGGAGCAAATTGTGCACCAACCTATGCTAATATCATTTTAGCCTGGTGGGAGAAACAACACATCTTTAATTCTAGATTCTGTGATTGTTGGGTTTTATACAGGTGCTTTTTGGATGATATTTGTATGTTTTGGAATGATTCCATGGAAAAATTAGTAGAATTTTTTGAGTATCTTAATACCACCACATCTTTTTTACATTTTACTAGTAATGTTTCCTTTGATAAGGTTGACTTTTTGGACATGAGTATTATTAAAATTAATGGTGATATTAAGTCTAAAGTTTTCCAAAAGGAGACATTCTCCAATTCATATCTCCATTTTGAGAGCGCCCAGCATTTTTCATAGAGAAAAAGTATTTTCAAAGGGCAATTGGTTAGGGCTAGTAGGCTCACCTCTCTAGATGATGACTTTGATGAAGAATGTATTTTCTTAGGAAAACTTTTTCTAGAAAAGGGTTACCCAGATGAATTATTGAATGATTCCATTTTATATATTAAAAGTCAAAGGGCGTCAAAATTTAGGCTCTTGTTGGGTAAAAGTATTGAGTCAAACTCTAACAATGTTAAAACTAAGGATGATAAGTTTCTTAGGGTACTCACCTTGGAATATAATAGTGATTTCCATTGGGTAATAGAGTTGGTTAAAAAGGAATGGGACAGGTTTACCTCTCTCACTGATTTAAAGGACATGCAACATAAGCCTTTAAATATTGTTTTTAAAAAATAATTAATTTAAAGGAATTAATGGAAAAAAGGAGGCCTGTTCAAAAGGCCAGGAGGCAGGGTACCTACAAATGTGGGGCATGTTCACAGTGTATACACATAATAAATACTGATAAGGCGTGTATCAAAAGTAGGACTAAATATGTTCAAAGTACATGTCACAGTAATTGTAATTCCAGGGGGTTGGCATTTCTGGTATCCTGTGAGGCATGTTGTGCCTTTTATATAGGGAAGACTGAAAGACGCCTGAAAAGGAGGATTTATGAACATTTTTATGATAAGAATGCCCTGTATAAATACACAGGAGTGTGCCAAAGCAGCTTTTTTGTTTTTTGTACTGGAGGTTGTTCCCAAAGATATTAGGGGGGGCTTTGTGAGAAACCCGTCTTGAATATATGGAGCTATATTGGCAGGTATTTTTGCATGCAGGAAGGCACCCTGTCTGAATGAAAGTATTTCACTTGCACTATTATTAAAACTAAGAGCAGCCAAATTATAAAAGTGTTTCCTGTTATCAGCCACTAGAGGGTAGCATTGCACAAGGTTTTGCATATCCTTTTAAATTGCATTAAGGTGAATTTTTTATAACTACATTTATTTACATTTATTTATATATATTTATTATACATTTATATCATACATATTTATTAACATGATATTTATTGTTTAATAGTTAACAAATGTGGGTTTTTACATGTTTTTAAACTGTCTATTTGTCCTTATACCTATATTTATTCCATTAATTGATGCAAAGGTTTTATTGGTCAATTAGTTAATTATTTAATGGTTTAATGGGAGAAGTTTTATAAGGATGTGTTTTTTGTGAACTGTGTTATCTGATGAAGTCTGAGGACAAAAATGCATTGTGTGTTGTCAGCGTTAATAAAACTTTGTGGATTATTACTTTGTGGTTGGCGACTGGACTGCTTTTTCCAAACTCCTGGTTTGGTTTTATATATATATATATATATATATATATATATATATATATATATATATATATATATGAGTCCCTTTCACATTGTCGACACTTCAAAATGCCGAAATTCATATGGCTGACAGCATGTGATCAACATTTGAAATGTCGACAATGCAGAACCGGCATCTCTGTACAGTCCAGAATGGAAAGATTTCCATTCCTGCACTGTAGTGCAATCTCAGAGTTGGTATATTTAAGTTACGGGGGATGTGGGGGGGTGGAGGCCCCCACAGGGGGGTGCATGGGGGCTTGCCCCACTGCTAGCAGTGTTTAGGTAAGTATTTGTTGTTTTTTTTGTTTTGTTTTTCATATGTTCAACATTTCGAATGTCAATCATATGGTCTCGGCCATATGAATTTCGGCATTTTGAAGTGTCGAACACACATATATATATATATATATATATATATATATATATATATACACACAGATATAAATTAGATATAGATTAGATATATATATTTTATTTATATATATATATATATATATATATATATATATATATATATATATATAGTTATAGCTATATGTTGACTTTGACGCATTGCCCACATTTAATTGTTGGTACCCCAGTGTGAAATTTAGTACCAAAACTACCTTTTGATGACTTGCACCAGATAGCTGCTGACAAGAAACAGTTATTAATATATCAATTTAGAAATCACACACATGATGTGCTCAGTATAGGGAAAATGTGTGGAAAAATGCATGGAAATTACAAAAGTGGGATTAAAGAATAGCAGCAAAGCTCAGTTTTACAGGTGAAAAGATAGTGAGCAGCAAGCAGGCGGCTGGTGTGCAGTCCATATGCAAATGAGCTATTTATGGAAGGACCTGCAAAGTTCAGAGATAATTCTGAGATACTCTGTACCAAAGACGGCTTCAGAAATGTTGTCACATCGCAATCACAGATGTACACTGGCAACAGAGAGGTCACTGTCCTTTTATTAAACCACAGTTACCAAAGCAATCAGTGCTACATTGTGCCACAGACATATGCTTAGTGAAATGGATGATAGAAAACTAATTTTATGTCTCCAGCTGTTGCATTTCCTATTATTTCAACTGGGTCAAGGGCAAGCACGTAATATTCTGCTACAACCATAACATTCCTTGTTAAGTACAACCTTTTTAACCTAATCCTGCATACTGTAAATTTCTACTGTGCTGTGTGCACAGAATGTTGTAGTCTTAGAAATACATACAGTTAGTTACGTAAACTAAAACATTCTACCTTTGTTCAATATGCTGATGACTCGACTATAATCTGCTCTACCAAATCTGTCTTTAAACTCCAAGACCTTATGCACCAATCTGTCTTATGGATCAAAACATGGCAAAATAATTCACAATTGCTTCCAAACCCTAATAAAACTAAATTAGTGTTCTTTACCCCTAAACTCATCTGTATCAAAACAACAGTGTTCATGATCAACTCTGCCAAAAACACCTAACCACACAAAATTATTGGGTGTCACTAGAGATGGCCTGTTAAAATTCAACCAGCATGTATCACACATGGTTAAAAACAATCATCAAAAACTTGATACATTATACAGAGTAAAAACCTACTTCACTGCCGTAGCCAGAGGATGTGTAGCCTCTACTTTCTTACTACCATCTCTCTTTAGTGCTGCCCCAAACTTTAATAAATGTCAAATCTTGCAACTATCCAAACCTAAGCAATGTTATAATAAAATAGCCAAATTTGCATAAACTATAAAAGAACACACCACCGCCTGGCCCTCAGAGAATTAAACTGGTTAGAACAACCACATCACCTATCTGTTTCTCAGGTAATTACAATACACTGACTTCTCTATAAGCCCGAATAGTGACAGGCCCTTACCAGCTTAATACGACACTAATCCCACAATAGAATTTTATACTCTAGAGAAAAGTCACTGATTACTATAAACAAATCATCTAATACTGTAGATGTCTTCATATGTTCACATAGTGTAGCTAAACTACAGAACCACATCCCACTACCACTGAAACCCATTCAGAATGCAAAGTCATTCAAAACACAACTAAAACTATGCCAATCAAATCAATGGATCTGCGCTGGTGTTTCTCCAGGATAAATATCACTGATATCTTCAGCTTGTCATATTATCAAACTGTTTCTCTTCATTCAAGATCCTGTGCCCCACAACCAGTCGTCACAAATACCTGAATAGTTTTACTAACATCTCCCAGCTGTATACATTATTTTGTGACACTGGTCATCCCTCTGCCTTTATGCTTCTAATTTAAATTTTATGACAGCCATATATATGACTGTCTTTGAACCTGTTTTCATCTCCCCACTTAACTGCACTATTAACATTTTCTGTCCTACCTGGTTCCTTCCTTCACCTCCATTTCTTTGTACGTCTAAGCACTAGTCACATGATCAATTATCTGTCTGACAAACCCACTAATACACCTTTTCATATGCCCAATGTTCAATATTTGGTAATGCAAATGTATTTTATACTGTACTAGTTGCTTCTACTTTCATTTGAATGTGATCTAATTAGCAACTGTATGTGAAATTGCTAATGTATAGTATTTAAAAATATTTGTAATTTGTTGGAGCTTTTCTCCCCAGGCTTCTGCTGAAAAGGATTTTTTGACTGAATCCAGGTGAATAAAGCTGATAAAGAAATGTAGAATTAATGAAAATAAGCAATGTTTAATTTGAACTATTGTATATATTTCTTTGAATATGATGTATTTCTAGTGTACATATAAATATGGCTTGTTTCCACGTGTATTACTGTTATTATTTTTGTCACCTGAGCTTTTGTTCCCAACTCATGACTTCACAGGGTCAGTAGACCAGTTCACCTACCTGGTTATAAAAAATAATAATAAATAAATAGGTGAATAACTGAATAACTGACTAAATGGGTATCAGTACAGAGCTGTAGGAGGGGTCATACCTCTTAACCTCTTAGAGTAAGAAATCTGGACAAAGCCATAAAAAAGAGGTACAAATAGGGACAACATTTTAAATATTGCTCTTACAAACTTAGAAAGTTGATAGAATAACAGGTTTTGCATTAGCATACATTTTCTGAAGGGTATGAAGTCTAAAGCTCAAATGTATATCATTATTTTTAACTTCAAGCTTTAATAATTTGCCACTAATTTGCCAGAAAGCCACAATTTTATGAAAAACGGACCAAAAATATAAGGCAAAAATCTGGACATTCTGTGAAATTCTGTACAGTTGAGAGGTATGTGAGGGATACAGCTCACGTATCAGCTTGTAATATAAATGGACACCAGCTTACCAGTGTATATAAGTATATGGTGCAGTGACGGACAATGGTGTCAGATTTCCTTGTTCTTGCTCTAGACACACACACATATAAAGGAAGATGTGAGTTCATGGTGGAAAGAGAAGAATGCAATGTGTAGTAGGGGAATTGTCTGCTACCTCATTCTGGGGATCACTACATTTATGACTTTGGGAAAGCAATTCCAAACAGAACAGGCAATTTATGAAAATGCCTTCTCTACAATAGCTAGGTGAATGGGGAGGGGAGTCTGATTGAGAAAAAGGTCTCTAGCATTATTTATAAGTAGAGTTAGGAACAATTTTAATTTCAAGCTGTGGAGTAAGAGCTGTCTGTTATTTAAGGTCCATTTTCTGTGTTGTCACTGTGTGGTATCTTTGGTAAGTAAAACAAAACACCCAAGTAAACATTAAAGAAGGTTCAACATGTTTGTTGTTACAATGTAAATACTTCTTTAGACCATTGTAGTTTTCACACAATGACTTAGTTAATTTCTATGACTGAATAATACCTCTTAACCCCTTAGGACAAGAAATCTGGAAAAAGCAAAAAATAATGGGGGTATAAAGGTACAAAAATAGGGCCAAATGTTAATAAAAGGTTTTGTGTTAGCCTGCATTTTATAAAGGGTATGAAGTCTGAGGCTGCATTTTCTGAAGGGTATGAAGTCTGATATTCAAATGTCTGTCATTATTTAGTGACTTGTCTTCAATGATTTGCAAAAAGAAAAAAACACAAATTTTATGAGGAACAGATCAAAATATAAAACAAAGTTCTGGGCATTCTGTGAAAACCTGGACAGTTGAGAAGTCTGGACTAAATTCACTGCACTACATGCTTTCAGTCCTGCCCATTACCTATCATTACGAGACAGCAGAACAACTTTGTTTTGTACAAATGGGATATAGTACAAAGGTTATGAGAAATACCAGCATTAATAAATAAAATGGATAACTTTAGTTATGCTATATAGATTCCTTTGTTTTATGTTTTATGACCTGGTTGCAACAAAGCATATTTTCAAGGGTGGCCCTGACTGTAGGCACACAAATGCAAAAAACAAACATAATTTTATGACTTTGAATACATTTGCTTCCATCACTAAATTTCTGAATAAAGTTCATAAACATGCAGCTAATGCAAATATTTTCATATTAAAGATGTCTAGAAATGAGACTAGAAAATAATCTGTCTGCCTGTGTTAATCAAAGGCAGTCATCTGACAGTACAAGAAAAATGCTTCTTACCCGTGAAAGAGATGACTGAAAGAGCAAGGAAGACAAACGCAACCATGGACTTCATTTTGAAAGATATAACGATTCTCTTAACAGAGTAGTTACTGCAGGACAGGACTCACATGTGTATTTATACAGTTACCATTCTCAGGATGTCATATGTCTGAGCCATCAAAGACACTGGATGGGAGGGTAAAACCAACTTACCCACCTTCCCAGGGCAGAGCCTTCACTTCAGACAGGAAAAAAGATAAAAGCTGATGGCAAGACAATTCAGAGATTGCTGTGTAAAGCATTTTCAAACTTAATTAGAAAACTGAATGCTACATGAATGAGGTATTTGCCAATCATGACACAACATACCTTAAGTTTAAACAGATGAGCACTTATTTCTAATACTGCTGTCCTGGGTAAATCCTGTCTTACTATACAGCTTCAGCTTGTTTTACATTCCATTTGGATTAGTAATGTTAATAGCCTTATATGCAATGTGTTCATCAGTGCAAAGTTTCAGGGTTTGAATCTGGAAATGGCTTACTATACCAGTATGCTAATTATAAACAATATTCTTTAATGCCCTGTTAACAAGTAACTGTCCCTGCTCAGTGTTAATGTTTACAGTCCTTATGGCCTTCCATGTACAAAACAGGAAGTATAAACCTCCCATTTATATACTGTAACTGTTTGCTATGCCACTAGTTCGATTCATATTTTTATGTCACTTTGTTGCATTTCTTTGTTAGAAAACTTACCATTTTCATAAGCATAAGCAGCGTTTTTTTCTAAAACTTTGTATCTCTTCCAAGCTTTGTGAATTTAATATTTCTTCAGACTATATTTATTTATTTCTACAAGCAAAGTGTGCATTTACACTGAACATGCTTACACTTTTAAAGTAAGGTTATTCTACATAACCAAACACTGTAAGAAACTTTCCACCAGGTGTCCTCAGTGGAATAACTATACAAAAATATTAATTATTATAGTTCTTTGAAATGTGTGCTGGAACTTCAAAAATGTCCACATTGCAACTGTCATTAACTGGACTCACACAATGTTATGGATTATATGGATTAGTTCAAACACAAGTTTACACAAAGTTTACACACTGCTTTTGTTATTTAATTATATTTTATATTGTTTATTATTTTTTAAATTTTGTATTTTATATCCCATTTTTCATTTGTCAATGTCACTCTTGAATTTTAAAAGTATTAACATATAACAAGAATATTACAATTTGTTTCTAATTTTGGTTCTGAATCTAATATAGACAATATTGAGTAACACTAATAACATATATATTTCTTAGGGGTCTACTTCTTTTGACCAACTCCCATTTGCCCGACACTCATTTGCCTGAGACCAAATGACTGAATTCACAATTGCCTGAAACTTCAATTGCCTGACACTTCATTTGACTGACAAGTATTATCAGCAAGAAAATGGAATATGCCCCCTTCTCCACTGTAGTGCGACCCTGGAGTTAGAATATATAGTTAGGGGGGTGGGGGGCACAGCCCCCCACAAGGGGGGGGACAAAGCCCCCCACTTCATTTCATATGATATTGTTAACTTTTGATGTAATATTGCTTAGTAAAAGGAAAAGTAAGTGGGGGGCTTCACCCCCCACCCCCCCTTGTGGGGGGCTGTGCCCCCCACCCCCCTAACTATATATTCTAACTCCAGGGTCGCACTACAGTGGGGAAGGGGGCATATTCCATTTTCTTGCTAATAATACTTGTCAGTCAAATGAAGTGTCAGGCAAATGAAGTGTCAGGCAACTGACATTTCAGTCATTTGGTCTCAGGCAAATGAGTGTCGGGCAAATGGGAGTTGGTCAAAAGAAGTAGACCCATTTCTTAGACAGCTACTGTTACTACCTAGTTATAGAGTTTTGAATTTAGTGAAATTTTCTGTATATTTTATATATTTTTCTTTACTTGGTTCTACAAATAGCCATTAAGAAAACATTGACATTTAATTGTGCCTTATCAGTTACAGATTGCCAGCATCACACCTCAGATAAATAGTGTAACCTGGATTCTGATCAGGGCTTTTAAGCTTTTAAGCTTAGTTTTTAGATGCAAATGTCTTTCCCTGTAATAAAACTCAGTACTGCAAAGAAAAAAAGCAAATATGTTAATTTAGCTGCTTGCTTTCTATCAGTATATTATTTTGCATTGTTTCTACATTATAATTTCTTCAAAGTGCATGTTTCTTCTGGAGTTGGGGAAAGAAAATTAACATTAAAGACTTTAATTCTAGCTACAATATTTAAAATTTTGAATGCAACACAAACCATTTCAGCCCAAGTAACACCTATTAATCACAGGGGTCAGATTTCTCACACTTGAGCACTGAAATACAGTTGTTACTTTGCAAAGAACAGTTAATTCAGCTATATTTTCAAAGCCAGTCATTCAAACATTCCTTAAAATGCTGTAACAGAGACGGTCACTAATGACAATCAGAGGGAGCAAAGCAATTAAAAACGTGGATTGATGCTGACAGTGAAAAGTAAGCAGTCACAGCAATGTTGTCAACTGATGAGAGAGAAAACTACAGTAAATGATCCCCTCATCTTAACGATTTCTCTCTGCCCCTCTAACATGACATAAGGAAGATAAAGCTGTTGACTGTAAAACACAATAATGGTAGCCATGGCAACCTCCTTCCGATCATTTTGGGGTGTAACAAATTAAAAAATAATAGTAACCATTTACTGAAAAGTTAGGCGATAGGGAACACAATAAGAGCCGGCAAAATAATAAAATAGCATTTATTAGTAAGCGCTTTCGGTGTGGACCAGTGCCGCACCTTCCTCAGACTAAGACAAAATCAGTATCAATTAACATTCATTATATAAAAAATGAATAAGCAATTATTAAATTAATGCCTTGATTAAAAAATCTTTGTCATTTCTTAAAGGAAAAAGTCTTCCTTTGCATGCCATAAAAAGTCATTGCCTACGGCATGCATGCCTATTTGCATAAAATAGTGAGCAGTCGCAAACAACTGTAATTTTTCCTCATTAAATTTGTTAACATTATAAAATAATTAAAAAGGAAAAAATACACATTAAATCAAAAAACCATCTATACATTACCATGAATTGAACTCAATATAGTACAACATCTAAACCTAAGAGGTACTATACAAACTAAACCTGACACAATCAATAAGTCAACATGTCTTGGAATTATTTGTAACAAAGTTACAAATAATTCAGGAAATAAGCATAATATAAATGAATAAGTAAGCTATAGATGGTGGACTATTTGGTAACACAAAGGAGTCTGAGCTGAAATGAATAATACAATGACGAAAATAAAAATAAAACATAATTATAAAAAATGCTAAGAATCAAAGCAGTCACTATCAGATGCTTATCTCCTAAGTGCATACAATTTCAAAACACTTTTAATAGATAAATTTTCATTAAGCCCAGGTGGAATATGGGCCCCTGTCTTAATTTGCCAAGTAAGCTCGTCGATTTCCAACAAAATCTGCCAGGGTCCTCCTCTGATGTCATTATCTCTATGTTGTAAGACCAAAACTTTGAAACTGTGTCCAGGGTAATCTAGAATGTGTTTAGCCAACGCATTTTTAATGTCTCCTTTACCTATGGCATAATAGTGCTCATATATTCGCTGTTTCAGCTTCCTTTCTGTTTTGCCAATGTAATAAGCATTACATTGGCAACATAGAGCTGTGTAAATTACGCTTTTGCTATCACAGTTGAACCTAGAACTAATCATATATGTTTTGTTGTTGATTGAACATTTACTGCCCTCAAATATGAATTTGCACTGGGGACAAGCGCCGCATTCGAACATTCCTTTACCCTGTCGGATACGGTTCTTGCCTTTTTCTCCAGTAGTGACTTTAAGTTTTGGCCTCTCCTGTAAGTAATGTGAGGTTTCATCCCTAAAGATTTGGTCAACATTAGCTCCTCTCTAATAATATTCCAGTTTTTATTTAGGATAGCCCTAATAAGTTTATGATCTAAAGAGTATGTGCATAAAAAACTAGTCATGTAGACCCCTTTACTGTTATTGTCAAGTACTGAATCTTGTACAATGGACTGTTCTCTTGACCCACTATGTAGAGGTTGAAAATGCCCATTCTTTCTCTTATGACAAACTTCTTGTTTGATGTTATCAATCAAAGAACTAGGGTAACCTCTACGAATAAACATATCTTGCAGATGTTCGCATTCCATCTCGAACTCAACATCATCCGAGACCATTCTAGCTGCCCTTACCATCTGGCCCTTGATAATGGCCTTCTTTTGATGGTAAGGGTGGTTGCTAGAAAAATGCAAAAAGGTGTTTGAATATGTTGGTTTTCTGTAAATCCTACTGATGTACTTACAATTAGGTCTGTCATTAACTAGTAGGATATCCAAATAATTGATAGAGGTATCTTCTATGTTATATGTGAACTCAAGAAAGCTCATCATAGATGCAATGTTGTTAATGAAAGTTGGGATAAGAGATTTATCCCCTTTCCAAATACAAAACATGTCATCCTGGTACCTTGTGTACCAGGAGACGTGTTGTTGGAAAAACCTGTTTTGGAATAGCAGCTCGTTTTCCCAGTGTGCCATAATAGTGTTGGCAAAACTGCCACCGCATGGTGACCCCATTGCCACACCAGACCTCTGCAAGTAGAATTGGCCTTCAAAAATCATGAAATTGTTAGTCAAAACAATTTCCAATAATATTTCTATTACATATATAGTGTTTTCCTCTACCTTTTTGGAAACCAGAAAATCTCTGATCCATTTAAGTCCGGTTTCCTGGGAGATCACTGTGTAGAGGTCGTTAATGTCTGTTGTGATGAAACAAGCCTCAGGTTGATAATCAAGCCTGTTAATGTCCTTCAGAAAACCACAAGAGTCCTTGCATATCTGGGGCTCACTTTCAACCAATGGTTTTAAGATGGTATCGATGTATTTAGTGCAACTGTATGTAAGGATCCGTGACCATCTACTATGGGTCTAAATGGGGGGCTGTTAAGGGATTTATGTATTTTAGGGGTGCCAAAAATAGCGGGTGTTTTAGGTGCAATCATTGACCAATACTGATGTAAATCCTTGTCTATAGATCCCTCTAAAAACAAGTCATCTAGTATTGACCTGATTTTTCTACGTGCTTGATTTGCTTCGTTGGTGGACACTCTTTCGTAAACATCTGTGTTAAGATGTTTATGCATTGCTTCCACATAGATAAAGTGGTCCATGAACACAAGGCCCCCTCCCTTGTCAGGGTTCATGACTCTGTTGTTACAATCATTAAGTAAATGGAGAAAATCCTGTTCTAAAGGACTGAGCATGTTGTTAAAAGTTCTTAAGTGTTGTTTCTTCTCAATGCTAGCTCTAAATTCCATTTCGCAGATCTTTTCAAAGAGACAGAGTCTGGAATGTAAAGGGGGGGTTAAACAAGCTAGAAATTCTTATAGAGCTAGTCATGGATGAACTCGCCCCCATATACAAATTTAAGTTTAATTTACGGACAAAGAGTTTTAAGTCGATGACTATTTTTGTCAAATCCATCCTTTTTCCAGAAACATAGGTTAACCCTTTAGATAGAAAATCAATCATGTCCTGGTAGATGTCTAGGCTAGTATAATTGTAGATCTTAAAGTCACCCTCCGTACTCGTATGTATACGAGGAACAGAGCCATAAGCCTGGTTCAGGGCTATCTCCTCCTTTGCTTCCTCCTGTTTCTTTGGTCGCGATTTGACCATTGATTGTTCTGTTGCCCTGTAGGGTGGGTCTGAAAACCCTGCTCGTTGTTACTTTGCTCTGCGTTAGGGTTAGTAACGGGTGGTCGGTTTTGATTATTGTCATTGCCATTGTTGTTAGCCCTGTTGTTATTGCGATTGTTGATTCTTTCGCTGCGTCTTAACCCATTACCTTCATTGTCATTGATATTATTGTAAGAATGTGCTTGCCCTTGATCATGGGTTCCATCAGGCCCGTTGTTATTATGCATAGCCACCATGTCAGGGCTGCTGCCAGATAAAGACAATGGTGGCTTAGGGTAAGCTACATTATTTGAATAGTCATATAAATCTCTAGTGATTTTCCTCTTTTTTGTGGCAAGCAATTTGTCCATAGTTGCCTCGATGCTTGTAAAAATTCTCCAACACCCCTCCCCATAAAGATGTGTACCCGCCACATGTGTCATATACCGCCCCTGCATGCATCTTGTTTGTCTTGTCTGTTAACCTACCCAACCTACCTCCACAAATATACCAACTATCCCTCCCCAACATCCAACTCTCTTACCTGAAAAAAAGGGCAATCTGTTCCCCAAAAAAATCTTGCCCCATACATAGCTGTCCATTTTGCACATGTGTCCACTGGACATCTGGCATCACAACATATTATTGTTGTCTAAATCTACCTCCAAATTCAGTGTATATGCACAGCTGTTGCTGTAGAAGAAATGGGCAGCTATGGACCTGCCCTACACCCTTCCTGCTCATTCCTAGCTATTTTTCCTATTGTCTTTCCCTCTTTGCGCCTCTTTTTCACCACTTTCATATCAACCCTTTTTTCATTTCTTTTAAAGAAATTAGTGTGGGGTTAAGCGAGAGTAAGCACTTTTAAGGAGCAGTAAGTGGGTTTAAGCCTGTGCGAGGGTAAGCAATGCCTACACAGGTTAATCAATTTAGAAGCTGAGTATAAGAAACTGTAACCAGAAGTTGGCAGTGCTTGCTTCCATGCAAACCCATGCAATCCCACTTAAAACTGCTTAAAAGTGCCTTAATCACTCTGTATCCAATGGCCCTTGTCCTGCCCAGAAAACAAAATAAACAACCTTTGCAAGTCTTGAACCCAGGACCCTGCACATCATAGCCAAAGTGATTTACCACTAAGCCATGACAGATATACGTAACCCTGATGTTTTCACAAACATAACATCCAGCAGAGTCATTCAACAGTACAGGAAATGTATAAATGTATTTAAGCATGTAGATGTATGTCTCTGTGTATATATATTTATATCTAAATAGATATATATGTAGATATAGACACATATATATATATATATATATATATATATATATATATATATATATATATATGTATACACACATAAGCATACATCTATAGATATATGTCTACATCTCTATGTCTATATATATAAATATATATATCTATATATATATATATATATATATATATATATATATATGTATGTAAGCATAAATATATATATATATATATGTATATACAGACATATATCTATAGATATAAAAAGAGAACATAAAAACATATATGTCCGCATGCACCATTAATGGGGGTGAAGGGGGCCCAAACAACATACGTCTTGTATGTATAGATATTCCCCCCACAGCCAAACATTTCTGCCCTGCAATACAATACCAACTGTTTCAAATCCCATAAACAGGACCTGTCACAATATGGGCACAAGATGTTAACAGTACTCCATCCCACCTGTATGATGTCAGGCTGTTATCAGTAACATATCATGCAGTACAGTCTAGCTACCATAGAGAATGTACAATGTGGAAGCAATCAATATTCCTAAGGTACATCTACACAGACACATATATGTATATGTATATATATATATATATATATATATATATATATATATATATATATATATATATATATATATATATATATATATATATGTATGTATATGTAACTACACATACACACACACACAGATATGTATAGGAAGATACATATGTAGAAGGTGCATACAATACAGAACAGCCACCATCCCGACAGCTGCCATCTTACCAAATGGACACTGTATGAGCCACCCATAAAAATGACAATTGTTGCCTGCAACATATACCCACAGAGAGGTCAAAAGATATAACAACACACACAGGTTTGCATACATGGGAAAGCTTTATTTGCGTACCATTACAGTTGTATATGACATTTCATATAGCTTTTTACATTATGACATACATATAAACAGACTAATGCAACTGGGAAACAGTTATAGTAATACAGTATTCTGGAAAGGTTTACATATTTTGCTGCCCAGGCTGAGGCCTTCAAGTAGTACAATAGTAAAGACAGACTGAGCCACAGGATAACAATCAATCAACAGTAAGTAATGCAGATGTATATTCCATCAGCCTCAATCTACACTCTCTACACAATCCCTAGGGGTAAAGACCTCAGTTGATACAATGGGAATGTATCTGTTACATAACAAGGCATAACTGACACCATCACAATCACACTAACAAACAGAAGAGTCTGTATGGCAGGAAGCAGTAGGCCTGCATTTACCCAAGGTGACTTGCATGGTAATGTATATCCAGATACCTTAAGGCAGCTTACCCCTGATACCCCCACATGTTGTTGTACATAACAACCACTGACAGCATGTCATATTGACAAGGCCTGGTATATAGGAGGAGGACAATGGCTGGAACACAGGCTCATATGTGAAATAGTGTTGTCATACACTAAGCAAGTCTCTGGTGTTACAGGATAGTCTGCAACATACCCTTAGTCAGGAATATGAAGTTAGAAACACAAATGGATGTAGCTATGTACTGATAACATTCAACACAGACACATTGTCAGTGATATATCTGACACAAGACCTGTGTGGTGGACAGACAAAACATAACAGGCACATCTCTGGCCATCAAGTGGATAGGCCCACTGTTGAGAGCTATGTAGACAGACTGTACACACAGACCCTGTAACATTGGTGCTATACTATGCATACAACAACAGTACTCACACTCTCTGTTTGTAGTTCTGGAACCTCACACAAATAAGTAGCTGGTCTGAGTGTGCAAGTCCTCTTGTAAGATGTATTGCTACCTGCTGTCTATAATACTGCTGCCCACACATAGGAAGGATGTCCACCATACAGGAAAGGTTAAGCAACCACGCCCGTATGATGCAGGGATTTATAGTAGTGGGTTGCCATGACAGTGATAATTGGAAGTACTACACAGCTGGCTGCATGCAGGTAGCAAGTGGAGGACACTGACTGATGCAAAGGCCATCACCTGATCATGTGCATCACCTACAAAAGCCATGTTGCAATCTACTCCAAGCAGCTCAATCCATTTACTGGAGAGAGAGAGAGAGAGAGAGAGAGAGAGAAACTGAAACCAAATCCAAAACCAAAATAGAAACTGAAATAGAAACAATCAAACAAACAAACCAAGAAAGAAAGCAGGCTAAAGCCAAAGCCAAGGAGAAGATAAAAAAATACTCCTACAAGGAAATAATCCAAAACAGACCTCATTCCCACAGCAGGTATGTGAAGTATATATGCATGTAATTGACTGTAGTACTTTGCCCATAATAATGGGATAGATGATGCAGAATGATTTATATGTGCCAGCAGGTGTTGTTGTAATGATGTTCAGCTGAACAACTGCTAAGGGCAATAGAGTCTGTCCCTGTGAGTAGTGGGCCATACCTGTCATCTGTGCAGAGCAGCACTGACTGATAAGATGTAAGCCATCACAGTGTGTGTTGTGTAATGGGAAACATGCATATTACTGTGACCAATAGCTGGTGGTGGAAGTAATGCCATAATGATAGACACATGGGTTACACAGCCCACCACTTGTAGGATACTCACGTTAACCTGTATTGTAGCATGCTGGAATGCCATAGGTGTGTAATACGGTTACCTGCAATCTGGCCCTACATATACCCCTAATGTTAGGCTGTGTCCAAATGTGGCACCTGTCTGTGTTGTAACTAGGCAGAACAGTGCAGCTGCGCAGGAAAGTGTTCTGAGATTGTGGACCTGATGTCTGAATGCACCCCATATATAGGTATGTATACATGTACAAAGATTTATATATATATATATATATATATATATATATATATATATGGGTCTACCTGAAAACGCCGAAAGTCCATAACGCCGACAATGAGAACACCGACACCGGAAAGATCGACAATGGAGATGATCTAAAGTTGAGAATCCCGATGCTGAGAACACTGACATGTTAAGGTAAGTGTGCAATAGGGATGGATGTTAGGGTCAGGGTGTGGGTAAGGTAAGTGTGTCATAGTGATGAACGTTAGGGTATGGTGCGGGTCAGGTAAGTGTACAATAGTGACGGACTTTAGGTTTAGGGGTGGGTTAAGTGAGTTAGGGTTAGGGGTGGGTAAGGTAAGTGTGCGATAGTGACGGACTTGAGGGTTAGGGGCAGATTATGTGAGTTAGGGTTAGGGTGCAGGTAAGGTAAGTGTGCGATAGTGACAGACTTAAGGGTTAGGGGCGGATTAAGTGAGTTAGGGTTAGGGTGCGGGTAAGGTAAGTGTGCAATAATGACGGACCTTAGGGTTCGGGTTAAGGTTAGTGCATAGATAGTTGTGTATGTAAGGTTTAGTGAAGGTTTGTAAAGTTTTTGGTGTGCTTGTGTTGTGTGTGTGTGTGTGTTTCAGGAAAGGTATTTGTTTTGTTGATTGTAGGGATTGTGGTTTGTCGGGCATGTGAAGTTTCGTGTTTTTGAACTTTCGGTTTCTTTCGGTTTTGTCACATCGTTTATTTCATTGTCAGTGTTTTGGTGTGCCGGTGTTATCAGGTAGACCCATATATACATATATATATATATGTTCACAGACATCCAGATACCCATATGTAGACATATATATAAACACATATATACAACATCATATATATCTACACATATATAGATATATACCTATATGCATGTCTACATATATACAAACACACACACATATATGTATGTAAATACATGTCCCCTATATTACCACCACAGTGCTGCATGCTGTGAGGGAACAACACACATAGCAATACACACAGATATATACAACTGTCAGTATGTGCAACATGGATGAGTATGTCATATGTGAACCCCTTGTTGGGACTACATTGCCTTTGTCTGTGAAATAGGGAATGGGAATATGGGGAAGTATGGCAGGTATAGTTGTGGAGATGGTCCAGGTTGGTAGATATAGAGGACAACCTACAGGGGTAGTATGTGACACATGTGGTGGGTAAACACCCTGGATGGTGTGTGTGATCTGTGATCCTGATGCCCCATGGGCCCCAATATGGACACAATGGGAACAAGCCTCCCACCCACTGCTACTCACAACAGCAGTCCACTTCCCAAAGGTGCCTGGCCTGGAGGCTGAGCAGGAGGAGCATGTCGGCCCTGTGAATGTGTACTGGGTGCCTCAAGGTGATGTAGCACATCCCACATGTGTCTGTGGAGCCCGTTACGGAACAGATCCTGGACCTGACCTCAGGGGACAAGATCATGTCTGTGTGTGCCCCCGGGAGGGGCAACATCCCCTGAGGTGGTTCTGCCTGAAGGTAGTGCTGGACCAGTACATGAGGAGGCCCCAGGGTGGGTCTCACATGTGATGTGGCCTGGTAACATGGCCAGATGATGTTGGAGAGGTGGTTCTGCCTGCCAGTAGTACCTAAACATGCTATTGTGTCACTGTTATAGAACATATGTGGGTAGTAATAGTCTACACAATCCTGGAACATGTCCGACCACATGCATAGATATCCCCAATAACACAGAATGTCAGATGTGCAGCAATCACATAGCAAGCATACCACATGCATATATGGAACCATAGTGGCCCTGACAATGGCATGTAGGTGAATACTCTGTAACAGGTCAGCAATGATAGTGTCCCCACAGAGAACATGGCTACAAGCACATAGTAAAAAGTGTGGTACAATACAATATATATCCCACTGGTCGGCAAGCTGTAGCCATACCTACTGAGTTGTGTGTACAGTTTGTTGTCACTGATATGGTGGTGGGGTGACAGAGATGTGTATTAAGAACTGTGGTATCCTTGCTGTATGAGTTGCACAGATCTGTTTCCATCTTTATGTTTTTCAGGCAAGATGTCACATGGATGGATCCTACATACTCAGCTGCTGAGAATGAATTAATGGTACACCACCTAATGCAGCACTACCCTGTTCTTTTTAGCTAGGGTGCCCATGAACAGCAGGAGCGGACCACCCTGTGGAATGACCTAGTCCACAGGGTCAATGATGTCGGACTACACAACCACAGTTATGAGTATGTCCGGCATCATTGGTCTGACCTGCTTTACAATGTCCATTGGCATGCTGCTGCAGTCCAGGAGGATCACCTTGCAATGGGGGGGGCATGCAATCCATCCCCACTGACACATGCTGAAGAGCTCCTCGCCAGCCTAGTGGCACCTGGCTTTCTGCATAGTCAACAACTGTCAGACACTATTGTGGAGGTAGATGCTACCCACACACCGGCTGAGGGGCGTGCAGGTAAGGCCACAGGGCACATCAGTAGATCACTGTTGCATATGCATTCACATCTGTACAGGTATATCATGCATATCTGACATGTCATAGATATAGGTTGTTGCTGCATAGTAGTGATAAACAGATGTTCATACGTGGTAGTATTGTGGACATGTACTGTTGATGTACTGTAATGCTGCACCCACCCTATAGCAATGCTACAGGTGTGGCCACTGACTTTGCATCTCTCACCCTCTCATGTAGGTCCCTCCAGTTTACCACCAAGGCAGCAACCTGTAGCTGGTGAGTATGGTTTATGTTGAATCTTGTCAGTACACTGGGCATGTAAAGGCTATGGTATATTCCATGCACACATCTAACACACCTACCCAGAATGCATGCTGTACATGTGAACGTATAGTTGCTCTTAAATGCATGGCCTCACAGTGGTGACCACAATGGGGTATTGGAAGGATATGTCAAACACCTGCAAAATAACTAACATCCTGTCATTGTGGAATGTGTCCACAGGGAGTAACATATTGGTGGGAGACATGGCCTACAGTAGGGACATGTGTGAAACATCATCCATATACAGTGCAACAACAGTGTATATACCAGTAGTACAATGGCAACTGTTAAAGAGTTAAACCATGGCATAACTTATTACGGTGGTCCACATTATCATCTGGGACTAGGCTGTAACATGTGGTGTTCACTGTACGGGACACTGCAAACTGACACAAATATGTAGGCCTTATTTGTCAAGCATCTGCAAAAAGGCTGAAAGTGGGGAGGGGGTGTCAGCATGACACACCAGTGCACTGCAGCAGGGATCCTAAGGATGCTAAGAATGGCATATCTGCACACAGTCTGGTTCAGGAACTATGGCAGACATAACCCTCCCCCCACAGCAATAGTGACGGCAGTGTGTGAACAGCAAGGGATGTGGACATGAGTAGACCTTGCAATCATGCAGATTTGGGGGGATATGTGTAGGGCAGACTGAACATACACTGGCAAATGCAGATGGCCCATGCTAGTATACCCCTGCCAGGAGTAGTGACTGCTGTAGTACACATAACAATAGGTGCAACAAACCGTCATGATAAGGGCATGTACACATATACACGGAGTGTATGCATTGTGGTCAGCATCCACACACCTAACACATTCCACAGAAACTGCATGTGAATGTACAGGGCATATGTCACATATTGGGGCTCATGTCCTGTTAATATATGTGGTGATATGGTCCCATGGCAGATCAAGGAAGGGTGTGTCATATCAATAAGGGTTTGTACACTCCCCATAGCCATGGTATGTTTTGACGGTTGTCAGTGTAATAGTATTGGATTGGTCATACATGGTCCGCTGATGTTGAGATCTGTAAACCAGACATCAGGCATTCACAAATGACATCTGTCCACATATCATCCCAGGTATGTGTTGCTGAAAAACATAGGGGCTGTGAGCATTAGAGCTGACATAACTGACACAGTACTACACATTCAGCAATGAGTTGTACACCTGTGAGGTTTGGTGCACAGTACATGGCAGGGTGCAGAAAAGGTGCACAGCAATACTGTGTACATGGGTGCAGTGATATCCAGGGGAAGGGGCATCACCTACTAACACAGCACATGCATCACACACATGTATTCTGTTGCTAGCATGGATTGATTATAGCTGCACTGCATGCTGTTGTGTACCATATGTTATGCATGTTGACACATGGGTACTAGGAGGACTGCGTGTACTATCATTGTGCAACCTCACCTGTATGTGCATGTGTGTGTGTGTGTGTGTGTGTGTGTGTGTGTGTGTGTGTGTGTGCATGTGTGTGTGTCTGTGGGTGGTTATTTTGCCTGTATGGTCACTCAGGTGAAGTGAAGGGAGGTTGATGCATGTAGGCTGTGTGTGTGCATGTGTGTCTGTTTGTGGGGTTGTCCATGTATGCACATGTGTGCTTGTTCATAGGTTCATAGGTTCATAGATTAGTACTAAGCTAACTGCCCTTGCGAGCCATTTTAAGCCTAGCTAATTGTCCCTTGTGAGACTCAAACCCTGTACCTTGTGTTTGTAAGGCAAACACCTTAACCATTAGGCCACCCTCCCAACCCAGCCGACTCTGGTGGGACTCGAACCCACAACCTTTGAATGCCTTTACCATTTTACTAGAAGTCCAATGCTCTATCCATTGCGCCACAGAGCCAGTGGGGTTGATCATACAGCAGTACTTCCCTTTAGGATTGTGCAGTACATGGACATGGACTGGCACATGTCACACCAGGAATACTTGTCATGTATGTAATCACAGGACAGCTGATAGTATAATAAGGTCTGTAGCATGGAACATGCATTGGGAAGGAAGGTAGACATCAGGTATAACACCAGGTATAACCTTAATATCGCATTCAGCAGAGAGGTGACCAACAATCCACGTATGTATCACTACAGATGCATTGGGGGAATTTACTATACAACACCAGGGAGTGTATCCATTTATTACATTTGTCACATGATAGGTTGATTGAGCAGCATATCTGTCATGTACTGAGCAATACTTACACATGGCACTCCAGTGAACATAGTAGCCCCTCACATATAGGGACGATGTTCATGATGTCCAGACATACACAGGGTGAACACTGAATGACAGCAGTGAGGCCATGTAAAATCACTCCACTCAGGTCAGGGAGGTAATGGAGTAACAGGTCTTGTGTTGTGATCACTTGTCTAGGCATTTAGAAGAATGATACGTTAATGAGTGGTATCAATGAGTGTATGTTACCAAGTGTGATGCAGGAAGGAGAATGCATGGGAATAAACATGGGACTGTCTGTAAAGTCACGGACCGGTAGGTATTAAGGTGGTATGTGTGTGTGTGTGTGTGTGTGTGTGTGTGTGTGTGTGTGTGTGTGTGTGTGTGTGTGTGTGTGTGTGTTTGTGTGTATCTGTGTGTGTGTGTGTGTGTGTGTGTGTGTGTGTGTGTGTGTGTGTGTGTGTGTGTGTGTGTGTGTGTGTGTGTGTGTGTGTATTTGTAAACTGTTATGCAATGCTGTACAGGTCTTAATGTGCATTTCTTGTTTTCCCCCACATATGGTGAGGTGGGTCAGGGTCCCCCCTGCATGCAGTCTGATGTTGGTGTCCATACAGACGCCGAAGATGATGATAGTACTGTTGAGCCACAGGTGGGGTTGCAGGGGCCAAAACAGCACCATCATTTGACATCCCCCTTTTAGCCAACCCAACGCCACACACAGTTTCAGTGCCTATACAAACCCTATCACCAGTGGCCATAGTGGAGAGACAGTTGGTGTTTGGTGGCAGTGCACAGGAGAGTGTGGTAACCATGCCTACTGTGTCGGGTCACAGTAGGCATAGCCAGATGTTCAACAGGGCACCACATAGGCAGATGTCCCAGGGTGCTTGTGGTAGGGCCGCTGGTCATCATGCCACTGGCAGACGTGCCACAACTGCTACCACCAGGTGCATGTTTCAGGCTGTCATGATGGCGCAGGCACGTATGGAACGTTACACCAGACAGGGCCTGAGGCTGCAGAAGGCTGCTCTCACATCTGCAAGCAACAACTTCATTGAACTGTGTAGTGTCATCCGTGCTTATACAGAGCTCATAAATACATGGTCTGGTGAAATGATGGCCCTCATTGACCATGGTTTGTCTGCGCTTGAACATGTGATGGAGTGTGGCGACAGCCGCGTGGATGTAGGCCAGCAACACCAACAGCTGGCAGTCAATGTGGCTGTGCTAGGACACCAAGGGGCTCCTGTAGTGGCAGTACCAGCCCTGGCACTGCAGGGTGCACTGCCCAAATCACACCACAGCAGGCCACAAGCACGTTGTCCTGGCCAGTGCCAGGAGGGACCTGGTTCCAGCAGACATCTGTTATCATCAAGAGAGAGTAGCACATCGAGGCCTGTACCTGTATGTGCCCATGGAACCCCTGGCAGGCACAGTCCATGTGTCCGTGGCCACAGGCAGTGAACTGCACACCCTGCCAGGTATGGTCTGCAGCTGTCCATAAACACCTGTGTAGGACAGCCACATGGCAGAACTGTGTGTATGCATACCCACACACTATACGAACACACCTAGGGCAACCCCATACCTACACACACCACATCATCATGCCCAGCTCACCTCATTACACCCCTCATCTACACACATGGTGTCAAATGTATGGCCCACCCTCAGCCTCTGGCAAACCAACAACACACCCTGTGCATATGATGATACCTGTGCCACATCCCTGTTATCCATAACATCGATGCAGGGACAGGCTAATATGGTTCTGATGCACATGGTGACTGTACTACAGTGTGCCAATGTACTGCAGTGTAACATGTTATCAGGAGTAAAGTTTAATGCATACATGTCAGGTAGTGTAGCCATCCAGCAATGATGCATTATAGCTGTTAGTAACACTTGTTGATTGTGATCTCCATAATGTTATCCATTTGTGTAGTAGGTGTACACGTGTCAGCAGGAGGATGGCCTGCAGTCATATTCCACAAGGGGTATGGCACTGTGGTGACACCATGGCTGTGACATATCTGGGGTACAGTTTATAGGTTCATAGGTTCATAGGTAGATACAAGGCTATCTGCCCTAGGGCATTTATAAGCCTAGCCAGAGTGTATTTGGCTTCCGCCTCCCTATTAGATTAGCCTACTGTGACTCTTTAAAGTAGGTCACAGAAGGTACCCTTTTAAGATTAGTTTACAGTGTCTCTGTCTAGCAGGGACACAGAAGAGATCCCAGGGGTGAATTTACAATCTCACATCCACGCTTCCAGATTTTGCTTGAAGAGGGTCAGCGAGGGGCTATGTCTAATATGAATTGGGATTCTATTCCAGAGTGAGGGGAGCCTCTGGGAAATGAATCTGTCCCTCCAGCATGTCCTATTTATTTTTGTGCTGAGGTTTAGGTCCCTGGATAGTGTAGCTCTAAGGGACTTGGATTTTTTGAGGTGGAGCATGTCCATTTATTCTGGGTTTGACATGGCTTTGTACGTCAGGCATAGATCGCCTCTGAGTAGGCGGTATGCAACTGAGTAGAGCTGGAGTTTCTTTAGTCGAGCTGCATAGGACATCTGTTTGTAGCCCATGATCCTCTTGGTGAGGTACTTTTGGGGTCTTTCCAGTTGCTGCAGGTGTCAGTTAAGGTACATCCCAAAAGGGGCATTGTATCCAATTATGGGCCTGATGAGTGACGAGTAAAGGGGCACAATGACCTCTCTTGATCTAGATGCGAACCCTTTTGTGATAAGGTGGGCTATATAGAAGGTCTTTCTAACCACTTTGGCAACGTGATTATCAAAGGAGAGATTACTATCTATGTTTGTCCCCAAATCTGTAATTACTTCTTCCGTACTTAATGGATTACCACCTATGTGGTAATTTGTGGGCACCTTGTTTTTCCCAAAGGGGATGACTATGCACTTTTTAGCATTTAGCTTGAGGCCGTGGCTCTGGCACCAAGCATCCGTCTCTGTGAGACCCTTTTGGAGGATGCTTGTGTCAGCTGGAGAATCGATTATGGCCCCCAGTTTGCAGTCATCTGCGAACTTTGTCAGCCATAATCCCCCCATGTTAGCCTGAACCTCAGAGAAGTATATACAGAACAAGAGAGGTCCCATAACTGAGCCCTGTGGGACACCACTTGTAACTGGTTTGGATTCGGACATGGCACCTGTGATTCTGACCATGTGGGTTCTATCTCTGAGCCAGTTTGCAACCCATCTTGTGATATAGGGGTTGATATTTAAGCTGGTAAGCTTATTTATGATGCCCGAGTGGGGTATTGTGTCGAAGGCTTTTGCGAGGTCCAGGTAGGCTGTGTGGACTACCTTGCCCTCATCTATGGCTTTGGTAACTGTTTCATAGAAAGATCTGCCCTTAACAAAGCCAAATTGGGTAGGATCCAGTGTCTGGAGGCTCCCAATGTCTTTGTTTATGAGTTCCATGATAATACGCTCCATAGCTTTACAGACCAGTCTAGTCAGGCTTATGGGGTGATAGTTTCCGGGGTCCATTGTGGCACCACCTTTGTGGAGTGGGACCACTGTAGCTGTATGCCATTCTTTGGGTACATATCCTGTAGTAAGGCTAAGTTTGAACAGTGACTTAATGTGAGGGTTCAGTTCTTCTTGGAGCTCATGTAAGACACAGTCTGGGACACTGTCTGGTCCAATAGATGCTGTGTTTTTTGCTTTGGAGAGGGCAGCTTTCACCTGTGCATCTGTGATGTCAGGGAGGTTACATTCAGTTGGGATAGGCATTTGCTCCTTTGGGGGGGGGAGAAGTTTGCACTGAATCTGTCTGCCAGGATGTTGGCTATGTCTGTAGGTTCGGTATATTTTGTACCGTTATGCAACAATTCAGAGCATATCTGGGAGTTTCTGCCCATGTTCCTGACATAACTAAAGAAGGCCTTGTGATTATCTTTAGTGTCTAGGGCAATTTTTCTTTCAAAACTGGCCTTTGATGATTTTATGAAAGAATGAAGTTTCTTAATGAAGTTTCCTACTAATACTGAACACGTCACAGGTTTGTAGAACAGTTATTGCCTCTGCCATATGGACAGGTGACCTGCTGGGACATGTATAATCTGCAACCTGATGTTGACCTATCCACATACACACACTCTTACTTGGCAACACTGGGACTAGACCCCTACCTAGGTATGTAGTGCTACTGCAGTGTGTGGCTTTCATTGCACACACCACACAGCGTGTAGGGTGAGGTGTGTTCCAGGTTACATGTTACATGCAGAACATCCTAAGACATGTACAGTATGTTAATAGGGAATGTAAAGGGTGTATATGGACAATACATAGTATGACATACCTTCATATATGTTCATAGGTTCATAGTGTGACGTACCTTCATATAAACATTAACAGACACATAACAGGTAGACACACATCCAAGAGACCTGGGCCTATTGCTGCTAACTAACTTGACTGTGTGTCCAATGTGTCATAGGTAGGCTGCACATAGCACATGCATAACTGGGCTGGATTGTGATATCAGTTACCTGTATGGTTGATGGTGACAGTGGTAACCCTAAAGTGGTACATGGGACATATACTGGGTGTACCTTGGTGTAATGACAGTGTACATAGTACCCACATCCCCCTTTGGATATTGTACTCCCTGAAACCCATGATGACACTCTGACATACCCACCACCATACATTGCACACGACTGCAATACAACCCATTGTATATCCCAACAGTGGTACTACAGGGATATGCATCCATTTCACATGCCACAGGCATAGTAGGGTGCTGCATTGTCATGCCTCACCTATGGGCAGCAACAACCCTATCTGTATTACTGTGTTGCAATGGGTAATGTAATAGGAGTATGTGGTTTCGGAATGCTGTATCCTACAGATATATGGACATGCACACATACACACACTTGCCAGAACTCAATGGGTATCCCATGCCTATCGAACCATTTGTACAGCACTGTTGTGCTGGTACTGCAAGGCTCTTGTAGCCGGTAAGGAGAGGAGTGTAACAGGGTACATGTAATGTCCCGTACAGCAGCAGCCACAACTAGCTATGGCAATGGGTGTTGTGGTGGTTGCAAAGGCCCTCATGGAATTCCCAAGTACAGGTGTGCTAACACACAGACACTGCTATACTCAGTAATACACACGTACACATGTGTTAGTATTGGGGTGTATCGCTGCAGGTGGTCATAGCTGTGTACCTAGCTATTGCCCACGGAGAGATGGGTTGTGTAGGGGATGGGTGTACAGTAGTATTTTTCCACCTGCCATGTGCCTATTCCATTTTGCTCTCTCTACTTTCATTCCTTCTCTTCTCCTTATCCTTACCCATATAGTTCTTAGACTATCCTACTACTCCATCTCTCACCATCCTCCCTGGATTACCTGTCCTCTTCTCCACTCTACATATGCTCATCTCTATTTTCCTTATAAGTCTCTGTTCCTTCTTCTTCTGTCATTTCTTTATATCTATCCACTACTCTAATTTGCTGCCAGTCTTACAACTTACTTCACAGCTGTGCAAACTTAACTTCTGGTTCTCATACTCCACTGATTGTTTCCCCCCCCATTTCTACTTCCTTTGGCTCTTCCCACTCCGTTCGCCCTGCAGGCTCACTCCGCTCCCCTACCCTGCCCCCAATTCCCACCCACCCCAGTACCTCTACATTTATTCCTAACTAACCCCTCCTACCCATTCCAATCAGCCTCTCTCTATCCTCTCCTCATTACCCCTCCCATTGTGACTCATCCCACTCCACTTAATCTGTACTCCTACCTACATTAACTCTCTGTTTCTCTCACCCAGTAGTTTTTCACATCCTCTTCTACTTCCTTACCTCTCCTCCTCAAATAGCCTACAAACTTCTTTAACTTTTCTCTCTTCAATCCCCCTCCTCTCTAAGTATGCCCTCAAAAATCCTTCATACAATCCATGTCCCATGCTCCCCTCTTGCACTTCTAATTCCTCTCTATCCTGCTACTTCCTTCTCTCCCGTAGCTCCCTTACACCTACCCACTACTCAAACTATCCCTTGCACTCACTTTCAACCTGCTCTTATTACCCACTACAACGCCATATCTTCCTCTCTTATTCCTCCTAACCTACTGTACCTATTCCTTCCTAAACTCTTCTCAACTACAACTACCTTCACTCTTACACTAATACCATCTCCAAACAACTTCCTTCTCAATAAACCCAAATGACTAAAAGCTAATCCCTATAATTACCTAGCCTTATCTGGAGATATCCATCCCAACCCTGGTCCTTGCTTCACAACTAACAACTCCCTCCCCCACCCCCTACTTCTTTTATAGCACACTCCAACTCCACCCCTCCGTCTTCCTCTCCTACCTCCTCTCTTAACACCCTTAAGTTCTTTACTATAAATGCCCAGAGCCTAAATAATAAAATACACCAAATACAAGCTTGGATTTGCCACAACCAAACTGACATCTTAGCCATCTCTGAAACTTGGCTAAAACGCCATACTGCGGACTTTGAAATCCTACCTCCTGGTTACCAAATCCATAGAAGCGACTGTTTAAACAGAAAAGGAGGAGGCTCTGCACTAATCTACTCTAACCTTCTCTCAGTAATCCCTCTACAAACTCCAATTCTACAATTCAAAAATTCTGAACTAACAGCTAGTCTCCTACAACTAAATAAACATAAAAATATCTGCATTATCTCCCTATATATATCCCCTGGCGACAACATCTCTACCCTTGAAAATATTCTTCACTGGGCCTCAACCGAAATAAAATTCGAAACCTTCATCTTAGGCAATGTTAATATTGATTGGAATAAAATGAACTCACCTTCCCCCTCTTTATTCATTAACCTGTACAACTTTACCCAAGTAATTCACACTATCACACGCCCATATAAACACCAGCCCCCAGGATCCATCATCGATTGGATCTTAGTCTCCCACCCAAACAAAATAACTTTCTCTGGCACTATCTCAGACACCTTTAGTGACCATCTCCCTGCATTCATGCAAACATCAGCACCATTATATCCACACTCGTAATCTCGGCAACTTCAACCCCACAAACTTCTCCAACACTCTTAAACACACTAACTGGCAAATCCTAAACACTCTTCCCCTTGACAATGCAGTAGAACATTTTAACTCTATTTTCCTAAAAATTCTCAACTCCCAAGCCCCACCAAGAAACAAACGAGTCAAAACTAATTCTGCTCCATGGCTTTCCAAAGAAACCAAACAAATCATGAATTGTAGGGACAAATACTGGAAGCTCTACCAGAAAAATAAGATGCCTTCCATCCTGCTTCAATACACCCAACTTCACAACCAAGCAAAAAAAACTAATCACCTCTGACAAAAAAAAACTATTATAATAAACTTCAGTCTAACAATAACGTTAACCCAAAACAATTCTGGAAATCTATTAATTCCCTACATCACCCAGGATCCAGGAATAATCCCTGCCCAGACCCTAGCATAACTGACTCAGAACTCAGCTCTCTCTTTAACACATTTTTTACTGACTCTATAGCTAATCTTACCAAATCTTTCCCATACAACAATCCTTCCTACTCTCATTCCTCTACTCCCTCCTACCCTCTTAACTGCCCTCCTAATTTCCATCTCATACCTGTTCCAACTACTTTTATAAAAAGACTTCTCACTAAACTGAAGCCTTGCGCAAATGCCCCTGACAACATGCCCTCCTCCTTCCTCAAAGCTGCTGCTGAAGGTATTGCCATCCCTATCAGCATCCTAATCAATAGATCTATTAAAGAATCGTACGTACCCAAACTCTGGTGATCTGCCTTCATCCTTCCTCTTCATAAAGGAGGCAAAAACACTAATATCTCCAACTTCCGCCCAATCGCCCTTCTTTCACCTATATCAAAAATTCTTGAAAAATGTGTCCACCACCAACTTAAGCCTTTTTTAACCCAAAATAACCTCATAACACCCACCCAGCATGATTTCTGTCCTGGCCACAGCACCATTACCACCTTACTATCCTTCTTAGAAACAGTAAATTGGGCCCGAGACTCCGGATTACTAGTATCCTCAGTACTACTTGATCTTTCTAAAGCCTTCAACACTATCTCCCACAAACACCTTCTCTTCCATCTCTCCAACCTTCATCTCTCCCCTGAAACCCTCTCCTGGTTCTCCAGCTACCTATCTGACAGATCGCAAGCTGTCAGATGGACTAACTCTACCTCCTCCTTCCTGCCCACACCCACCGGTGTTCCCCAGGGATCCATCCTTGGTCCCATGCTCTTCAACATCTTCATAAATAACCTTCACACTGTCATCCCTGACACAACAGTTATCCAAAACGCCGATGACTCCACCTTAGTTTGTGCCGCTGCCAACCTGCCAGAACTACTGACAAAAACTCAAATAGCTTTTCCACTACTGAGAACTGGATGCACTTCAATCATCTCTCTCTCAACTCTAATAAATCTAAAATACTTCTCTTCCCTCCCACCAGGGCCTACTCCTTCGACAAAAATGCTTTCAAAGTCCTTAGCCAAAGCAACACTGCCATAGAAGTGGTTCCTTCTGCAAAACTCCTTGGTATCACAATAGATGAATACCTTAAATTTGATATCCACATGCAACAAAACATCAAGAAAACCCACCAAAAACTTGGTATGCTCTACAGGAATAACCACTTTCTCTCCAACTCCTCCAGGCATACTTTAGCAACTACCTACCTCCTTCCTTCCTTACTATATGGAGCCCCCCCTTCTAACTAACCTGTCTTCTTCCATCACCTCTAAACTTGAAACTTGCTATAATAAAATCTCCAAATTCGCAACCAAATCCAAAACCTCTACTAACCACTGCCTCACCCTACAATCATTGAACTGGCTGGAACTCGCTAACTACCTAGACTACCTCCAACTTACCACCGCTCACAAATTAATATTCTTTCCAAAATGTGCCCAGCACTAACAAACATCCTTCCCCCTTACATCCCAACCAGATCTCTGAGATCTGAACACCAAAATTTAATCTCTATTCATAAACCCAAATGCCCTGCAGGCCAACTCCTTCTCTCTTTCACTGTAGGCAAAAAATGGAACTCTCTCCCTCCTTCACTTAGGACGATACCTGACCCCGAATCCTTCAAGACTCAACTTTTCTCATATCTATCTTCCAAACGTAAATGCTCCTGCTTTCACCCTACATAAATACATATAAATTTCCCCATAGAGCCTACTAAACTCCTGCTCCACACTTCACTACATCTTCTCTTTACCTAACACAAACCTAATCCATTACCTTCTAATCATTCAATTTCTCTCTCTTGACTCCTAGCATGTATATAACTCATTTATCAAGTAATCACTGATGCCTATTTCTTGACAATGGATTCTTATTGCTCTGAATGTAAATACCTGCAACCTTTGTCTCATTGTATGTATAATGACAATTTATTCTCTTACTATACCTATTTTGTATGAATTCATATATGTATTTTACCTTTGCATTTGGCATTTTTTGTAACCTGTAATTGTGTTTCTTATGGAGCTTTTCTCCCCGGGCCCCCACTGAAAATGGGCACATTCTGGCCCAGTGGACTTGCCCGGTAATCAAACTGAAATAAATAAATAAAATAAATAAATGTGGCAGCAGGCAATCTATCAACAGACACCACTGTGGTGACCCTTAGGGTCAGAGTGACATGCATCAGCCAATCCTCTGGGTGCCTCCTGCACATGGCCACTGAGGTGATCAAGTTGACATGTATGCAACATGTATTACAACAAATGGTTAGTGTCTGTGATGGTGACCTGTACCCAAGCATGTTCTGTTGACTGTGGTAGTGTAGTGGGGGTACCCGTGGCATGTGGTGTGTACAGGTGTTGTCTCCTATATATGCCAGTTCTTACACATCTGGGCAGACATGTCAGTGTCAATCAAGCATAGGTTGCCTGTACATATCCCAGCTGGATACCTGCCATCTGCACATCTGTACAGGGCCTGACAGTCATCAGCTTGGCAGGTAGCTATGCAGTAGGATGCATGTGTTGAGAGATAGACATTTGACAACAATATGTATGCCATAACTGCATGTTGGAAGCCCTCACTAACATGTGTTGTACAGATGGTAGTCTACAGTTACATTCAACATGTTGGATCTTTATCCAGTAGGGGATATATACTGTGACACAGCTCACACACCAGGGATACAACAGGGAGGCCTCAGAGTCCAGCTATGCCTGCAGGTGTGCCTGTTGGTACTACATTTAGCACTCTACTCTTGCCTGGAAAAGCACTGTCAACAGTAGTACCACCATGACACACTACATGCCAGTGTGACAGCACATACCCTGGGCTACTACCCCTGTATATAACACATTCACATGGATAACAGTGCTGTACAGGCCTCATATACTTGTGTGTCCCAGACATGACACTCACACCCCTTGCTACTGTAATGACAGAGCATGGGTGCATGTATTGTACATGGCATTACATACACTTATTACAGATGTCATTACCCTGCTATGTCATTGGACTGGGTAGTGTGAACTGGTTACCAGGGCTACGCCATGCTTAGCAGGTATCAACATTGCTCCAGTATAACAACTAAGCTGATTTGCACACTGGTAAGCAAAGCCTACACTGTGTAAGCACCCATAGCTTAGCACTGCTTAGCTTGACACAAACCCACTCAAACATACTTAAAGCTGCTCAAAACTGCCCTAGCCACTCTGTATCTGACAGCCCTTGTTCTGCCCAGCAACAAAATGAACAATCCTTGCAGGTCTTGAACCCAGGACCTTATACACTATAGTCACAACACTTAACCACTATGCCATGACCACTGTGAAGACAGCTGTTGTTTTTCCAATATATCTCTCAATACACATATTGAGTAGTATTGAACAATTGCCTTTACTTTCAGAATTGTGTAGTACTTGTTATTAATATGACTGTTGCATCACATATCTTGTTTAATAATAATGTACACATATCAGATACATATGGTGAGGTACAGCTGGGAAGGTATACACAGCCATGATGTTTACACATGACAGGAATAGCGATATATTCATATACATAAGTTGATACATGTCTACATGTACATACATATGTATATTCATACATATGTCTGTATACACAGCTGTATAGTGCATCATATATATGGCCATGTGTAGATCTCTTTGTATATATATATATATATATGCACACACACACACACACACACATATATATATATATATATATATATATATATATATATATATATATATATATATATATATATATATATATATATATATATATATATATATATATATATAGGGTCTATGTCATATAAATGAAAATGCAATCCTTCACATGCTATGAGCGAATAATCATAACATCAAACTTTGTATTGTGGGGGGCTGCAACCCCCACACTGCCCGCTAAATATATATTCCTACTCCGAGGTCACACTACAGTGAGGAAAGGGCAAATATACCACTCTTCACTGTACTGCGAACCCAAAATACCACTTCTGATGTTATGATTATTCGCTTATATGAGCGTTCGATAGATTGCGTTTTTGTTTATCTAAAGTAGACCCTATATAGACATATGTATATATATCTATATATGTATGCACATTCTATGTGTACAGATATGCCTATTTATGTAGATATTTATGTAGATATCTATAACTATATGTGCATACATATCTATTCTGATATACCTGTTACTATCAATATATATGTATATATCCGTAAGTATATGTGCATATGCATCTCTGTGCATTGTTAGTAGCACAAGTGCATTGTTAGTAGCACAACAGGTAGTAAACTTGCTTTTGATGCAGAAGGCTGTGGGTTCTACTCCCACAGTATGTAGATGGATTGCTGATACTGTACTTTAAAGGGAGTCAATGCTGTACTCCTGTGAATGTCCTCCTTTGGAGGAGATACCTAGTAACTATGACCTGTTATAATTTTGCCATTCATTCCCTATTACAATATTACTAGCTTGTCTTTTGTGGGAAGGTGGCCTAATGGATAAGGTGTATGCCTTATAAACACAAGGTGCAGGGTTTGAGTCTCATAAGAGATAACTGGCTAGGCTTAAAAAGGCTCGCAAGAGCAGTTAGCTTAGTACTAATCTGCGAACCTATATGTATAGACATATATTGCTGTGTATATGTATATATTTGAGTGTTTATATATATACTTACACTTACTTACACCTATGAACCTAACCTCACAAGGCCTTCTTCAGCTATGTTAGAAACCTGGGCAGAAACCCTCAGATATGCTCAGAGTTAGTTCACAACGACAAAAAATACACTGAGCCCACATATATTGCCAACATTCTAGCAGAAAGGTTCAGTGCAAATTTCTCCCCTCCCTCACCCCCAAAAGAGGAAATACTTATCCCAGCTGAATGTAACCTCCCTGTCATCTCAGATGCCCAGGTGAGAGCCGCCCTCAGCAAAGCTAAAAACACAGCATCAATGGGACCTGACGGTATCCCCGGTTGCGTGCTACGCGAACTCCAAGAGGAGCTAAACCCGCACATAAAAATGCTATTTAACCTTACCCTTACTACAGGATATGTACCTGAACACTGGCGTACAACAACAGTGGTCCCACTCCACAAAGGAGGCACCTCTACAGACCCTGGGAACAACCGCCCCATAAGCTTAACCAGCCTGGTCTGCAAAGCTATGAAAAGAATCATTATGGAACTCATAAACAGAGACATTGGGGACCTACAGACACTTAATCCCACCCAGTTTGGCTTTGTAAAGGGCAGATCCTGCCTTTTGAACCTGGTTGACTTTTTTGAAACAGTCACTAAAGCCATTGACGAGGGCAAAGCAGTCCATACAGCCTACCTGGACTTGGCTAAAGCCTTCGACACAATACCCCACTCAGGCATCATAGACAAGCTCAACAGCTTAAATGTAAATCCATATGTCACAAGATGGGTTGCAAACTGGCTAAAGAATAGAACCCATAAAGTCAAAATCGCTGGTGCCAAGTCAGACTCAAAGCCAGTCACAAGTGGTGTACCACAGGACTCTGTCCTGGGACCCCTCTTGTTTGACATTTATTTCTCAGATGTGAAAGCAAACATGGGAGGGTTGTGGCTGACAAAGTTCGCAGATGACTGCAAACTAGGTGCCGTAGTAGATACACCAGCTGACACATACATCCTACAGAAAGGCCTCACTGAAATGGACAACTGGTGCCGGAGTCATGGCCTGAAGCTAAATGCCAAAAAATGTATAGTCATCCCCTTTGGGAAAAACACAGTACCCACAAATTATCACATAGACAGTAACCCACTGAGCATGGAAAAAGTAATCAGAGACCTGGGGACCCAAGTCGATAGTGACCTCCCATTTGACACCCACATTGCCAAAGTGGTTAGAAAGACTTTCTACCTTACCCACCTTATCATGAAGGGATTCACATCCAGATCAAAGGAGGTCATTGTACCCCTATACTCCTCCCTTATCATGCCCATGATTGAGTACAATGCCCCATTTGGTATGTACCTCACCCAGCATTTACAACAGCTGAAGAGACCCCAAAAGTACCTCACCAAGAGGATCAAGGGTCTCCAACATATGTCATATGCTGCCAGACTAAAGAAACTCCAGCTCTATTCAGTAGCATACCGCCTGCTCAGAGGTGATCTGTGCCTGACATACAAGGCCATGTCCAATCAGGAATTGATGGACATGCTCCACCTCAAAACATCCAAATCCATCAGAACCACGAGAGCTAAAGATTTAAACCTCAGCACAAATATGAATAGGACATGCTGGAGGGACAGATTCATAACTCAGAGGCTTCCCACACTCTGGAACAGAATCCCAGTTCATGTTAGGCAGAGCCCCTCACTGACTCTCTTCAAGAGAAATCTTGACGAGTGGATGGGAGATCTTAGGTTTACCCCGGGGGTCATCTCTGTGTCACTACTAGACAGAGGCACAGTAAACTAATTCTATTATGTAAGGGGGTCTTCACTGTGGCACTACTAGACAGAAGCACAATATTCTAAATCTATTCTGTACACCTTTGTACCATTACATGGGGTGGCGAAAGCCACATCACTATGGCTAGGCTTATAAATGCCCCAGGGCAGATAGCCTAGTATTAAACTATGAAACTATATGCACATATACACATTTTATTTATTTTATTTTACATTTGTTTACCGGGCTAGTCTAGCTGGATACATGTCCATTTTCAGTAGAGGCCCGGGGAGAAAAGCTCCAGGAGGAAAAGAAGGTACAATTAATAAGGTACAATTCATACAATTCATACAGATGAAAACATTATAAAGAGAAAGACAATAAAAATAACAATTGGCTTAACATACAGTTAAAATAGAGAATAAAAATAAACATTTGGCTTTGCATACTGTAACAAGCAGGCACAGAACTTAAGTAAAAATAGTCTCGCATGTTTCAATTGTACAGCCTAGAGGGAGGAGGTTAAATTCTGGGGTGAATAACGGCTCGGACTTTTTGTCAGTCAGGTTTGGTACAGGGGCATAGCCAGTGGGACATGAGGAATTCTTTGAGGCGTTTTTTGAATTGATTAAGCGAGGTTGTAAGTCTTAGGCTGGTTGGGAGGGAGTTCCATAGCCTACCAATGGAGTTGGCGTAGAGGGCATCACCTCCAGAGTTGTTGGATTTGATGGTTTGTACCTGGGCACTTTTAGAAGATCTGAGGCAGTTTAGGTTGGAGTAGGGGGTAAGTATTTTACTCAGTGAGGGGGTTTTGTCTGGTTGGTTAATTATCTTAAATGCCTCAGTAAGCTGGCTGATTTTGAGAATGTTGGACAGTTCTAACCATTCAAGTGCCTTTAGGTTTAGGCAGCGGTGAGTTCGATAAGGCATCCCTGTTATGAATCTGGCTATGTGGTTATAAGCTGTAGAGAGTTTATTTAGCTCACTCTTGTTGAGGAATGAAAATATAGGGGAGGCATATAGGAGGGTGGAGAGGAGATGGGTGCGAGCTATAGTTAGCTTGGTGTGGGGGGTTAAGAAGTTTTTGATTCTATACATGGAGCCGAGCTTCTTGTTAACAGAATTAATGGTTAGGCTGATGTGCATATCAAATTTGAGCTTGTGGTCGATGGTCACACCAAGTAGTTTGGTGTAGGAGACAGGCTCTATGATGGTGCCATTGGTGGAAACCACGTGGAAGGTAGGGTTATTGGCGTTTGGAGGTTCTTTACCTTGGTAGGTAGATACAGAGGGAAAAAATAGCAGTAACTTGGTTTTAGTAGGATTTAGTAAAAGTTTTAATTTGGAGAACCATTTTTCGACTATGGTAAAGCAATTCTGGGTTGTAGCTTGGAGTTTGGTGAGAGAGATGTCAGAGCAGATCAGGGTGGAGTCATCAGCATATTGAATGCAGGAGGCTTTAGGGATAACTGAGTGAAGATCATTTATGAAGACAGAGAAGAGTAGGGGACCAAGTATAGAGCCCTGGGGAACACCAATGTTATTTGGGAGTAGGTCAGATAGCTTGGTTTGCCACATCCATCTATGCATGTCAATATGTATATATCTATATAGATATATGGAAAATTATATGTACATATATGTTCACCATATGTCCAGAACATGGAGTGGAGTCCTACCTCAGCCCTGATAGTCTCAACCTCTTAGTGCAAGGGGATGTCAGGTATGTATTACAGGTATATATGTAAACTGTTGCTACTGCAATATGAGTTGTCTTAACAGACATGTTGTGTTTGGGAGGACACATCTGCTTTTAACATGTGCATCACTGGCTACTGACAGACATCCTAAGGACATCATAGTACAGTACCACTGCTAGCACAGTAATGATCCTGTGGACTGCAGCAGAAATATGGCCAATAAATGTGGACAGCTTGACACACTCTGATCAATCCAGAGATATACACAGAACCCCTTAGTGCAAGACATGTGGACCAAGCCTGACAATGTGGATGTTAACAGCCATGTAGCTGGGTATATCACATAAATACTATAATACATATGCCCACGTATGTTATGCATTCACACACTCCTGTCTGTCCTGACACATAATAACCACTGCTGCAGAGGTTACATGGCCACATACTACACACTAGTTAGTGACATACATCTGTACACCATCCCACTGCTTTGACAGAAATACATGATAGTTATGGTGGCACAGTAGCAGTACATCTGGCGAATATCTGGATATACCATCACACTGGGTAAGTACACTAAGCTGCTAGGCATGTAACAGAGCACTGTACAAACTACAGGCAGACTGCCACAAAACTGGCTTACATTTCTTATGGGGGAATACACATGTACCTGCAAATATACCAAGCTCTACAGGCATCTCACAGAACAGAGTAACAGACACCTGTGTGAAAGTGCATACCCACAACCAATGTGAACACAGCCACAGCCACATATGGTAAGCTAGCTTAATATTACAGTATATGGACTATCTGATTAACACCATCCTCATATGAGCCACTCACACACTAACCCTACATATACTAGCCCACTACACAGTGTGGTCCGATGCCTGTTTGTGATATGGGACATGCGTGTATTTGGCCCTACAAACATGTAAGCCGATAGGGTACCATACACTGGAGCAGCATGTAACATCAGATAGAACAGGGCCAAGAACAATGATATCCACCACAGTCTGTACACAGGCCAAGGTACATATTCACAATGCACACACTGCTGACAATCACGATAAGTACACACAACCACAGAATGAACAGTTTATGTCCTCAAATATAACCCCTGCTATACATAACATGTCTAGCAGTCTGATATCTCACTGGCTTGTTATCAGATATGATGTCAATAAATAATGGTGTACAGAACATATGCACCTCTTACTGCATGACATATGTACAAAGGTTGACAGAATTGTGGCTGGAGACACAAACGCAGGGCCAATACTGACATGTTGCTGTCATAATCTCATACATTTACTGTTGTGACAGGGTTTGTTGTGACATATGTCCTATGAGGGATATGAAGTCAATAATGCTCATGGCTGTCACCATGTACTGACTGCAACAATCACGCTATGCTTCTGCAGTTCTCAGATAGGTGTTCTTTCAGTAACAAATGAAACAAAAGGCATCACACACTGCCCAGTCTGCAGATGGCCCTAGAGATGGGGGTTTCCTCAAAAACATAGCACTGTCATGACAGGTATTAAAACATGTAGACCAGCCATATCCACACACACCCTGTTAAACCAACATTACTCCAAATGCAGAATAGCAACACTTACATTCTGTAGTCATGTCAGGCACATACCCCTCCTGTGTGTTGTCCTGTTTCCACAGTGTATGTTGTTAGAGGTAAATCCCAAAGCCATCTGTGATGCTGTTTGCCAAACACCAGATCTAGGTCCTGCTCACAGTGAATGAAAAGCCCCAAGACCAACATGATGTTTCTAGATATTGGAGTGTATTTCCATGCAATTGGCTATGGGAATGTTACCAGAGCTGTTCTACATGCAATCAGCTAGAGGAGGGCTACAATTTGTGCAGAGGTCATTAGCTGATCATGAACATCACTTACAAAACACAAGCTGCTTCCTAAGCAAAGCAGGTGTAGTTCTTCACATCCACCAGAGAGGAAGTGAGAGAGATAGACAGAGACAAAGTAAGTCAGGGAGGGGGTGGGAGAGTAAAACCTAAGCATGTTTGTGTCACACACCTACCAGTACAGGGTTTCAAACCCCTGACTATGTATTGCTATCACATGTCTATGCAGTTATTGCATGTGCCACATAGCTTACATGTTGATAAGCTGACCCCACGTATATGTGAAGATGAGTGACATCTGCAACAGTGATATGGTAGCGATACGGTAGGTGTAGTACACATACCTGTCCACATGAACAGGTGTCAATGTCAACACAGCCACACTCTCTCAGGGACTCACACACATTGACACACTTGGCATGGTCAGGAATACACTTCCTAACTAGTTAGTTTGCCACAATACAGTAATGTGCAGGTGTCACATGCACCACATGGCATATTCAAAGGTGTCTGACATCAGACAGCATGCTTCTGTATGCCGCTGGGAGTTGTAGTGAGTGTGAATGTGATTGAAAGCATCATACACCACACACCCAGACACAAGGTGCCAGTACTGACATGGATGTGTGCATTGCTTCACTGGTGCGTAGTGGTTGACTGTGCCAGGAGGATGTACAAGGCAAGGTGAAGGGTATACCTTGGGATCAGCCCACATGACAATGTCTGCAGTGTGGCTCAGGAGTGTAGAGTCTGGAGTGGCCCAAACAGGTGGGTATTGTATTCACCATCCAGTCACCTGGGTAACTATTGGGTGTGGCCATTGCTGTGCAATGCTTGCCGTGTATGTGTTCTTTAGTCCATGACATGGATGCTGTCTGGGATGTGCACATGTCCCACATGTATGTACAGTGACATGTGGAACTGTACCTGGGGTGTCTGGCTCATGTTGTGTACACAGATTGTCATCAGCAGATGTGCCAGTCCTGGCCTCGTGTGGAGGAACTGGTAATGGACAGCAGGTTGACCCTGCACCTACATTGATAGCATGATACAGGTAATCCCTGGTGTCAGTGGCATCTGTCCATACAAGGCATGTGTTTAAGGCATGGTATGTCCTTTGTGGGTCACATTTGATGGCACCACAGGTGTTGCAGGCATCCAGTAGGGAACATAGGTAAAGGCACACTGTCTGCATGTATGTGCCTATTGTACTGATGGACAGGGTGCCATGCCCTCTGTAGTTCACTGCAATCACACCATGGTTACTATCTGTGGGTAATATGCAGGGTATTACCAACATAGCAGTTATTGCCTAGGCAAGTGTGTTTGTGTATGAGACGTGGGTTGAGAGTGTTCTCTGGGTAATAACAAGGGTTGCTAACTTTGTTCGCCAGGCCTTGATATCACATGTAGGGTTGTGGATTGGCACCCCAGTATCTCTCCTATTTCACATTTGTAATGCTTGTAAGGTGGACATTGTGACATATAATAGGGCCACCATATAAGAAATTTGCAAAATCCACTCCACAATGAGTCCAGTTGTTACACACTCTCAGCCATCTGCACACATGATACGAATGACAAACGCAGACACACCCTTGCCATGTCTGGGAATAGAACTTCTACCTACCTAGCTTATTACACTACAACATTATGCAGTTATGTGCCATGGAGATTACTGGAGTACTCCTTCCCCAAAGGTGTATTTCACTGGGAATGACATCAGCAGACTTGCCAAAGAAGGTCAATTGAGATTGTCCTGACTGTGAATGGCCTCACATGCATTACACCCTAGACAAAGAAACACACACACATAAACATCCACACTTGCCACATCTGGGAATAGAACTCCTACCTGACTAGTTTATTACATTACAGCATTACACAGCTATAGGACACGCCATGGAGATTACTGGACTACGTCTTCCCCAAAGGTGTATTTCACTAGGAATGACATCAGCAGGTTTGCCAAAGAAGGTCAATTGAGGTTGTAGTGATTGCGAATGGCCCCAAACGCATTGCACCCTACACAGGCAAAGAAACACACACACAAACATCCACACTTGCCATGTCTGGGATTAGAATTCTTACCTAACTAGTTTATTACACTACAGGATTGTGCAGTTATAGGATGCGCCACGGAGATTACTGGAGTATTCCTTTCACAAAGGTGTATTTCACAGTGAATGACATCAGCAAGCTTGCCAAAGTAGGGCACTTTAATTGTAGTGAGTGTGACTAGCCTAAACAGCATTGTGCCCTATACATACAAAGATACACACACAAACATCCACACTTCTCATGTCTGGGAATGGAAACCCTACAAAACTACTATGTTACACTACAGCATTATGCTGTTACAGGACGCACCATGGTGATTACTCGGCTACTCTTTTCCCAAAGGTGGATTTCAATGTGAATGACATCAGTAGCCTTACCAAGGTAGGGCATCTGAATTGTAGTCAGTGTGACTAGCCTAAAAAGCATTGCACCCTGCACAGATGCACACACACACCATTGCTATATCTGGGATTAGAACTCCTCCCTAACTAGTTTATCACACTAAAGTATTACACAGTTATTGGACATGCCACAGAGATTACTGGGCTACTCTTTTCCCAAAGGTGTATCTCAAGGTGAAAGACATCAGCAGCCTTGCCAAAGTGGACATTTGAATTGTAGTGAGTGTGACTAGCCTAAAATGCACTGCTCCCTACACAGACACACACAGTTGCTATGTCTGGGATTAGAACTCCTACCTAACTAGTTTATCATACTACAGCATTATGCAGTTATAGGACACGCCACTGAGATTACTGGTTTACTCCTTTCACAAAGGTGTATTTCAAAGTGAATGACATCAGCAAGCTTGCCAAAGTATGACATTTGAATTGTAGTAAGTGTGATTAGCCTAAAAAGCATTGCTGCCTACACAGACACAGACACACACACATACACACTTGCCATGTCTGGGATTAGAACTGCTACCTAACTAGGTTTATCACACTACATAGTTATAAGACACACCATGGAGATTACTGGGCTACTTCTTTCCCAAAGGTGTATTTCAAAGTGAATGACATCAGCAGGTTTGTCATAGTAGGGCTATGGGGAGAACAGTGTGTATGCATGGGTCATAACCCATTCATCTAGAGGTAGACACATAACACTCAGGCACACGCAGGTTTATATTCTGCAGGTACATGTATACACCTGCTAGATGACTACTGCCTTGTACAGTCATGTTGCACAGCTAGCACTTGCACCACAGGGTCTGTATTGCTGAGGAATACCAGTAGCTAATGTTTACAGTGAGTGACATTTACACATCATGTGGTTGCAGGCATTTGGCTGTGTGATGGGTGGGACAGGCCTCATGATGGGAGGTTCTTTGTCACTGTCACTCTCTTCCACACATCTATGTATGTGTACGTTTGGCATATTATAGAGTGTTGTCATGTATGTTGTCATAGCATGTAAATGAACAGCCTGGACGCCTGCAACTTAAACAAACAGGCCCTCCAATGGTTTGAGTCCTACCTACAAGGCAGGCAACAGGCTGTACTGTGGCAGGGAAAACTCTCCTCACACCTCTCCATCAGACTCGGAGTCCCCCAGTGCTCAATACTAGGTCCCCTTCTTTTCTCCATCTTTATAAATGAACTTAGCACAGTCATACCAGAGGCTACCTGCATTCAATATGCAGATGACTCAACCTTGATCTACTCTGCCTCCACCCCAGCAAAACTTACCACAATAACCCAAAGCACCTTCAACAAGGTTGAAAATTGGCTACTAAACCAACACCTAGTACTAAATCCCAACAAAACTAAGTTACTTCTCTTCACCCCAACATATAGGACCACCTCACCACTCTTCAACATAACAGCTTATAATGGTACCATCATCTCCCCAGCAACCCAAACAAAACTGTTGGGTGTCACGATCGACAACAACCTCAGATTTGATGCACACATCAATCAAACTATAAAAACTACCAATAAAAAATTTGGTAGTCTCTACAGGATCAAATAATTCCTCACCCCACAAGCTAGAATTGCAATTGCCCGCTCCCATCTCCTATCTACCCTTCTCTATGCCTCCCCTCTCTTCTCCCACCTGAATAAAACCGATCTTAAAAAACTGTCATCGTGCTACAACCACATTGCCAGATTTGCAAATGGCTCACCCTACCGTCCCCACCACTGCCAGAACCTGAATCTCCTGGGTTGGCTGGAACTACCCCACCTCCTACAGCTTAACCAGCTCAAAGTTGCCCATAAAATCCTCCACCATCCGGACACTACCCCAGCCCTAAGAAACATAATCTGCCCCTACAGCAACAATCGAACACTCCGTTCATCCACCAAACTCCTAGTACTTACGATCAAATTCAACCATGCTGCAGGCGACTCCCTCTTCGCCAACTCTGTTGGTAAAAACTGGAACTCACTACCAGCTGACATTATTCTAGAGTCTTCAACAACTATATTTAAACACAAACTTAAAAGCCACCTCAAATCACACTGGATATGTCCCTGTACCAACACGGACTAGGACCCCACACATCCCCCCACCTCACTCTTAATAAATGTCCCTGCTCGTCCATCCCTCCTCATTTAACCAATGAGATCCTTTATGTTAGCTACTCTAGGTATTGTTTGTGTAAATAAAATTTCTTAAACCCAAGGTAATATGTTATCTTTAATTATTACTTTTAATTGAAAAGTATGCCTCAGGCCTCAGGCCTCATGGATGGATATATGTACTAGAAGAGTTGTTAAACAACATTGTTGAATATAAATGTTTAAAAAAAGACACAGTCTTGGAATATAATAATGAACTTTTGACCTTATTGGAGAGAGGGGAACATCTTGGTTTTTTTGACCATAAAGATGTGTGTAAGTTATATATAAAGAAACCCTTAACTCCTATTTTTTATGCTTTACCTAAAGTGCATAAATGCTTGGAAAAACCGCCTGGCAGACCAATTGTGTCAGGGATAGGTTCTTTCTTAAGCAATACTAACATATTTTTGGATTTTCATCTGAAGAAACACTTGGGTAAAGTTTCAGCACATATTTCTAATACACAAGAATTGTTAAATGAACTTTCTCAGATAAAATGGGGTCAAAACTATTATTGGTTAACTATAGATGTGAAGTCATTGTATATGAACATCGATAAAAGATGGGGGCTGGAAGCAGTGATGGAAATGCTGGGTGATGGACCTAGAACTACCTTTATAATTAATCTACTTGAGTTTTGTTTAACCCATAATTATTTTTGTTTCAATAATAAATTCTTCCTCCAGTTAAAAGGAACGGCTATGGGGGCTGCATTTGTGCCCTCGTATGCCATCATTTATATGGGTTTTTTTGAAAGACAATTAATTTATCACACCCCCTTTTATAGGAAGAATGTGATATTATATAAGAGATTTATTGATGATCTTTTTTGATTTGTAGGGGTGAGATTAATGAATTTTTGGATTTTTTTGAAACTTTAAACATATATGAACATGGTTTGGCCTTCTCCTATGAGCTCAATAGGGAAAAGATCAATTTTTTGGATGTGACTCTATATAATAAAAAGGAATCTATTGGCTTTAGGCCTTTTAGAAAAAATACGTCAGTTAATATGTTTTTGCATGCTAGCAGCATGCACCCTGGACATCTGTTATGCTCTTTACCCTCAGGTGAATTTAAAAGAATTTTTGATCACACTAGCGATGAGGGGGAGAGGGCCAATGAATTGGATGGTGTAGAGGTGAGACTTAGTGAAAGAGGCTATGATAAAAATCATCTGTTAAGATGTAAAAATAGATTACTTGGGATCTCTTATGATGGCCAATATAGATGTTTGAAATCTATGTATGCAAAGGAAAGATCCAGAGTTAAGGTATTTGATAATAAAGGAAGGGATGATGGAGAAAGGTTATTTTTTGTTACTAAATTTTCTCCATTTTCAGATGAACTAACTCAAATAGTTAAGAAATATTGGTATATAATTAATGAGGATGATAATATTGGCCACCTTTTTCCTAAACATGTTACTTTTTCTTATAAAAGGGGAAATAATTTAAAAGAACTATTAAATTATAACTTTTTGAAGGGGAATGAAAGAAATGAAAATAATAATTTACCTTTAGGCACATATTCTTGGGGTCATTGCAGTTTATGTGAGAGGGTGACCAATATTAATATTATAAATGGTATACCCTTTTTTCCAAAATTTAATTTTAATTGTAGATCGATAGGGGTAGTGTATATTCTAGGTTGTTCATGTTTAGATGTTTGGTATATAGGGCAAACTAAAAGAATGGTTAGAATACACATTTTGGAACATATAAAAGATATTAGAAATCAAAGTGAAGCTAGCCCTGTGGCCCAGCATTTTCATGAAAAACACGGTGGCTCACCTAATAGTTTAAAGTTTTGTGTACTAGGTAAACCGCTTTGTATAAAAGGAGGAGGGGATTATTGTTATAAATTACTTGAGTTAGAAACCAAAATGATTCTAAAATTTAAGACGTTGAAGCCCTTTGGACTTAACCTTGAAATGGGTATTTAATTAGTTTATTGTATATATATTTTTTGTTATGAATGCATTAATGATATGTTATATTTATATTTATATGTATAATTATTTTTGAGACAGTCTTACACAGTTAAATGATTTTTAAATTAGAACGTTTTGTAAGAATTGTCACTTTAAATGTTAAGTATATTAATTGATTAATGAAGTTGTCTGTGCCAATTGTTATTAAATTAATGTGTGTGTGTATATATATATATATATATATATATATATATATATATATATATATATATATATATATATATCCATTGAAGAAGACACTTATTGTGATCCATTGAAGGCAAAAGGCTGAGGTACCAGATCGTTTAAGCCATAAAGCAGAAACTGGTAAAAGTGCTGGATTCGTGTGTTGGAGTTACTGTTCTTACTATTTTTGTTGTGTTGGTGTTGGATGTATGTACTATGTCTACAATCAGCTTGTATGTAACCTCAGTTATTGGATTATCTATTTTGTAATGCCTAGAACGTAAGTGCTACATTCCTAGAATTTGTAATTTGTAATTTGTATATGTAATTTGGAGCTTTTCTCCCTGGGACTCCGCTGAAAATGGACACGTATCCAGCCGGACCATCCCGATTAACAAATGTAAAATAAAATAAAATAAATAAAAATTGTCCTTGGATATATGTCTGTATTCCTATCCAATGTGTGTGCAAAGCATGACTGGTGCATACTGAGGAGTGTGTGCACTAACATCTGCAACTATCAGATATGTATGGTCCACTGCTGTTGGCAGACATAGGCTTCATTTGTTTGTGTGTGAGCATGCCCAGTATGACCTTTCAGTATGTTGTTGTCTTACATTGCCTTCATTTCTCTAAGTGTGTAAGCATGCCCAGTATGCCCTTCTGTATTGAATGTATGGATCCATTCCAGGTAGTTTGTACTCCAGTGCAGACCTTTGTGTTCTACACCTACGGGTAGCAAACTGTTTCTGCAGATTATCTGTCGATTAGTTGGCAATATAGGGTCACACTGTGCAAGGGATAGTGTGTATTGTAGGTGACTGTGTCTGTGCTGTTTCTGCTACATGGTACTGGTGTTAGCACAGATATTCAGACATGTGTACTGTTATATGCTGTGATGTTTTATGTCCTCAAGTAGTGTCAGGTGGGCAGTTTTGCTCACAGTGATGTCCTGGGACACACCAGGTGAATGCAGCTGTGTCCAGTATTGTGATCACATGCGTATATATTCATGGAAAGTTATGCCATTCTGGAGGGGGAGCTGCAGACACTTGCTTCTGGGTCTGTGTATCTGGTTCAGCACCTTGGTACAGTGCTGGCAGAGGATCCTATACTTTTACTTCCATCGACATGACAGTATGGCCTTATCTTGCTGTACCATTACCTCACAGCTGTACAGATTCACACAGGTTACACAGAGGCAGGGGCCATAAGTCAGGACATTACCCTTATTGCCATGCATGGGCAGGTTTGTAGCCACCTATTGATGTGTTTGCAGCCATGGATAGTGTGTGCACACAGCTGTGTGTTGGACCTTGCACATTCCATGCTGCCCACGCTCCCACCCCCCCTGTTATTCTATCCTCTTCCATACATTATGAAAACATTCTCTGACACTTTCCCTAAGGGTATCACCTCATCACAGCTGTGTATTTGTGTTGGTCCACAGTTCATGCTGTGGGACATGGTGGACATGTTATTGTGGTTTGTCTACTTGGCCTTGCATATGGCTGATGTGGAGTGTGTTATGTTGTTATTTGGGTGTCCATGACATAACATACATTGGCAGTACGGGTGAGATGCACGCCTTTGGTAGAGGCCTGTAGGCCATTTGGTGGTGATGCAGGCCAGCTGTAGAAGGCCGTTGCATTCTATCAGTCCTACAGTCCCAAACTGCCATACAGTATATTCCTCTGGGGTGACAGGTTAGGTGTGCTAGGTGTTCATGTCAATACTTTCTATCAGTATGTATCAGGTGGTGTGGATGCTGGCAGGGTGCTACTTACAGCTAGGGACACACCTGCTGGGACACCTGCACTGCATGCTGCATTCTTTTGCTATTGCCATACACAGGTGGGGGTCATATTGTACCCATTCCCAACAGCAGGGATAAGACTGGAGAGGTACCTGTGGGTGGTGGTGGGTGAGCTGGGTGCATGTGTGCTATGGACACTACTTGCATCTGACTCACAGATATGCATGAGGCATTCCAGTTATGCTGGTTTATGCAGGGACATCAGCCATTTCCCAATACATCAGTCCTATCACCTTTGTGACCTGCAAGTGTTCGGCCAGACAACATCGGTATTCCTTACTACAAGGCCAGTTAATGTGATGCACACCTGTACATACAATTCCAAGGGTGTGTCCATTTCACGGTTACACATTATATACTGTATGTCTGGGCTACTTTTCCCTGTGTACTGCTTGTATATCTAGGCCAACAGTCATGCCATGTCCAACTTTCAGACAGTGACACATATTGCCACCATACATTTACAATGGCTTACTGCTAACATGTGTTATACTGGGGTGAATTGTCTTTGGCACTGCAGTTGTGAGGACTTGACCCTGTCATCAGCAGGCAATGGCTACCAGGTCAAACCTCAACATGCATACATACTGACCACTCTCACACATTATGAAACAAACACCAACCTAACACACGCATATCTGAATATTGTACAAATGCTGCAATCTATCCTGCTACCTTGGCCCCTTCAGGTCATCTGTGCTCTGCTGGTATTATATTTACACATAAATGTTACTACATGTCTACATTGTATTGGAAGGGGAGTACACCTGACTGTTACTACATGTCTACATAGGATTGGGGGGGCACACCTGACTGTTACAACATGTGTACATCAGATTGGGGGGGCACACTAGACTGTTACTACATTTCTAAATAGTAATAGGGGGCACACCTGACTGTTTCTAAATTTCTACATAGGATTGGGGGGGCACACCTGACTGTTTCTACATTTGTAAATAGGAGTGGGGGGCACACCTGTCTGTTTCTGTATTTCTACACAGGCATGGGGGGCACACCTGACTGTTTCTACATTTCTACTTAGGATGGGGTGGCACACCTGACACTTGTACACATTTGCTATGAATGTACTGGTATGTCAGGTACTCCATTTCATTCTGTATTCTAACCTATCATGCTGACTAGAGGCATATCAGTGTACTACTGGTCTTAGGTTTGATTGACCTACATATCAGTTTCTGACTTCCTACCCATCAGAACTTACATCCCACTGCCTAACCTGATGTAATCTGTCTATGTAGGCCTGGGGGGAGGTTACCCATATGGATCATTCAGAGGCCTTAACACAGCCTTTGTTTGTGTTTGTTTACACCTGTCCTGCTGGCTGAGACTGTTGTTGGGTATGTGAACCTCCCTGACTGGCATGTGTGTGTCATATGGACACACATGTGGCCCAGAACATTTCCTGCAGTGTGTTTTGTCACCATGTGTAGTACTGGCTACTATGGTGACATCAGTATTTGTTACACATCTCTTGCTGCCACTTTAGGTGTCTACTAACCAGCACCCCCCACTAGGTGACAGTATGGGGATGTCTCCACTGGCAAATCTCTGGTACAGCTGCATCAAATGCCAGATGTGGGAATTGTGATAGCTTCCAGGGCAGCCAGTACACACATTCATTATAATGCCCTGGGCATCGCACACAACCTGGCAGTTGATGGAGGGGAAGCCCTTGCGGTTGATGTAGACCCTACCTTGCTCACCAGGTGGTGCTTTGATGCATATGTGCGTGCAGTCTATAGCACCCACTACCTCAGGGTATTCTGCTATCTGGTGGAAGAGACGCATATTGCTGGCCAATGCCTCACATGTGTTGGGGAAATATACGTGCTCACCGGCATGTGCTGACATGGCATCCAGCAACTGGTGGAGTACCCTAGATGCTGATATCTGTGAGAGCACCATGATATCCCCAGTTGGCCTTTGGAAGGTACCTGTAGCTAGTATTCTTAGGCCTACACATACCTTGGTATCCACTAGGATGGGTTCCCCTCTGTTAGTTCTGTGTGTGAGGCGTGGCCTGCTCAGCTCGACAATTTGCTGTAAGAGGTCCCTTTCCACCCTATAGCGCTCCACTATCTCCAGCTCATGTAGCCCCTGGTAGGTTACCCTGGGTCTGTGCACTCTTCTCCATCTCCTCACTGTGGGTTGGTTGACAGCATTCTTATCCTCACCACCCTCAGCCTCTTAAACATGTTAATGTATGATAGCTTTTGCAGCCCCTATCATTTTGTTGTATTTGTTTGTTATAATTTCCCCGCTTGTATACACTGGTGGTGTAGAGTATGTGGAAAAAAACAGAGGGAAAGGTGTTTGCATAGCTTATAGCAGTGTTCTGGGCTGGGCTGGTCTGCTGCTTATACAACTGGCTGATTGTGATATATTTCACCTTCCAGCTATACTAGTTATCCTAGATTACCTTCCTACTGCTGTTTTCCCTTCCCATTGCCTTCCTATTTAAGCCTGGGAGTACGCAGTGCAAATACAGTGCTCAAATATGCACAGAGCCAGGGCCAGTACCAAGGTTCCCAATATAAAGCTGAAGCCTGGGACCGTCTCGCCCATGACCTCACCAGTGCCACTGGCATCCATCAAACTGGAGAGCAGGTCAGGCATCACTATGCCGACCTGAAACAGAGAAAGAGGGAGCTCTTGGATTAGTGGATCCAAGAGGCTAGGCAGATGGTGGATGCCCCAGTGTGTGTAAGTATCAGTCTACTACCTGTTTAATAATTGCCGGCTCATGTATATTATGGATAGATATGGCTAAATATTCCTCTTATGTCTTTGACTTCCGGTTCCTGGTTTACTTTTTTTTTTCCTTTAAAACCTGGTGAGTGGCATGCATACCCACTTAGGCAATGTAAAGAGTGCTAGGCAGCTTCAGACAGACCCCCTTGCTTAGCTCTGCTAAGCTAAGGGCAAACCTGAGCCACAGGGCTCCAATCCGCTTACAGTATGCCTGACACACCCTCTATGATGTCAGCTAACTCCTAGGCATGCATCAAGATATTCCTGCTCCTACACTGTTGGGTGCTGACTAGCATGCAGGGGAAATCTGGGATTCACTATCATTCACAGTTAATAAATAAATAAATAAATTCCCTCATTTGCATAGGATTGCCTGCTGATGCATAGTTATAGGTCCCACACTGAGCCTCCCCCCATAGCAACCACTATTCACTGGCCATGTTGTCTTCTGCCTTCCATTGAGTATAATGGCAAAATAGTGATTTTGGTTCGAATGCTTATTTTAGGCTTTTTTATTTATTTTTCTCTTGATCTCCTTTGCATGCCGCTGCCCTATGCTTAAACAGTCGAGATCGCCTAAAAAAATGAAAGTTGATTTTTTTTATTTTTGCAACTGTTTTCCATGCCAATGGCCATATATTTGGCCTTTGGTATGCTTTCTACTTAATATCCACCCTTTATTTGGAGTTGTCATGACTCTGTTTTGTAGTTTGCAGAAATGTACTCGGTTACTGGCCGAGTACATTTCTATAGATTACACTAGTCTTGCACGGCCAGCTTCCAGCTTCCTGGATCACAAATTCACCTCATTTGCATGGATTTCACCTGCAAATGGGTTAATTTGCATACAAGGGCTGAGTCCATGCAGGACTAGTGCAGGAGCGCTCGTGCATGTCTCTACAACCTATTCCTGCATCGCACAGCAGACATATTGCCTGCTGGAGCTCCTGCACACTGTACAGGGCTTGCTGAATCTGGGGATATGTTAATAAATGTGGAGTTTAATTAAAAATCAATATTTGGAAATCCTATACCTCCTTCATCCCAGCTTGTGGTGTGCCAGAGAAGAGAAATTCTTGTTTTTTTGGGGGATACCAAACCAAGTTGTGTAATAAGTTATTCACTTTCTGTTTAATTTTGACAGGTGGGGGAATTATTAGGAGCTTGGCCAATGAATAAGATTTTAGGCAACGGTGTCATTTTGATTAAAGTTAGTCTGTCTTCAAATGTGAAGCAGAGTCTGTTCCAACTGTCAATTAGACTTGTAATTGAGTTTATAAACTGTTGGTAAGTAGATGTGAGTGATTTGTTATAATTAGATGCAATAATGATACCTAGATTCTTAATATGTGTGCCCTCCCAGTTTATGTCTCTTTTTGATCTAAGTTTCATAGTAACATTTTTATTCACTAGAAGTGCCTGACTTTTATTGATTGAATTTTAGACCAGAGATGTTTGTAAAGAAGTCTAGGTTATGTAATAGTTGATCTACTGAATTTTCTTTATCACTATATGTTATTAGTAGGTCATCAGCAAACAGTTGTATCATGGAGGATAATTTGTCTGACACTTTATATCCTTTAACGCTGTCATTATTTCTAACATAATTTGCAAGAGGTTCAATAATTGCCAAGGCAAAGAGTAATGGGGAGAGGGGTACCCTGTTTAGCACCTCTTAATATTTTGAATGGGCTAGATAGATAAGATCCAGTCTTTGCATAGACTATGGACTTTTCATATATATTTTTTTAATTAATCCTATAAAGTTTGGGGAGAAATTGTATTTTTGCAGATCTTTAAACAGATACGGCCAACTTAGGGAGTCAAAAGCTTTATCTATATCAAGGCTTAAAATAGAAAACTTATTTTTTTTTCTTGTTTGCTAAGTCTATTAAGGGCAGTAATCTAATCACATTGTCTTGCACCTTTCTGTCTTTGATAAATCCGGTTTGGTCTTTATGAATTAAAACTGAAAAAAATATTATTTAATCTGTCTGCTAAGACAGACATGAATATCTTGCAATCAATGTTAAGCAAATAAATTGCCTGTATGATGTGCAAAGGTTGGGCTCTTTATTTGGTTTTAAGATGGGAGAGATGAAAGAATATTTCCATGAGGTAGGGATGTTTGCTGTAGTTTTAACTTCTTGGAATGCATTGAGTAAAATTTTCAAGCTGTTATCAGGTAAGAGATTGTAAAATTCCACAATTAGACCATCCAGCCCTGGTGACTTTTTTATCTTAAGATTTTTTATTTGTTCCTTTAATTCTTTAAAGGAAAAGGGTTTATCTGTGTTATTAATATTGTGGTTGGGTAGCATCTTTTGAATATTATTAACAATAAAGTTGTCTATACTTTTATCACTTGTAGATGAGTTATTATTATTATTATTAAATTCTCATAATGGTTTTAAAACATAATAAGATATTTTTTAGATCTGTAACTTTGATATTCTGATTATTTCCCGTGTATATTATTTTTTTTATATGACTTTTTTCATTTAAATATTTAGATCTAATTGCAATCCTGAGCATACTCTTGGGATTAATTGAGTAGGATTGTAATTGATTTTTTTCCAGATTTATTGATATTTTATGCTGCATGATATCCTGGTATTCCTTGTTCAGTATATGTCAGCTAATGCAGATTTGTCATTTGATGTAAGTTTTGAGTTTAGTTCATCAATTCCTTTTTGAATGTCTATCAGTTTTTATCCCACTCTTTCATTTTATTTATATACCAACATTTGACTTTATCATGTAAGACTAGCTTTAAGGTGTCCCATAGGATAATATCTGAAACCTCACCATTATTATTGGCATCTAGATAAAGCTTTATTTCATCTAGAAACTATTCTTTAAATCCTTTTACTGCTACTAGATAAACAGGTAGTCTTTGGCAGAAGTTTAAGAGGTCAGTATTAAGCGTTACATTGAAGGTGATAACACTGTAGTCAGACATAGAGCATGATGTCAGCATTACATTATCAGTTTTGGCTGGTAAAGAACTGGTTACAAAGACTTTCCCTGGGATTCAGTAAGGTTCCATGCAGGTATAGCTTATTCCTGCATGGAAGCGATCGTTTAGGAGCAGCACGGGCAGTGCGCCATGCATAGTAATGAAGGCGCGCTGCCTCAGCTCCTAAAAGGATACGGATCATGGACGAGTGCAGGGGGCATGTCTGAGAGCAGAGCACTCACATATACAAGCCCCCACAGTCAAGAACTGCCATTTGGCAATTACAGTGAGCGAGACTGCTCATAGGAGGTTGCATACCTCCAACAGCATAGGCCAATGCTGAATGTCCAGTTATGTGGCCCATATATCTGGCCTGTCCCTCATTTACCCTGACAAATCACTGGGATGATCTCATAAATGAAGTCTGAAAAAATGGCAAACATACGCATGTCAGATCTGTCAGAAAATGTACATAAAATGAATCCCATTACCCTAGCAACACCCCGAGTTTATAAGAGCAATATTTAAAATATAATAATATAAACACTTTTTTATCAGATTAAATTGGTGCACGGGTTTGCCCGTTGCTTAGCTACTCATACTGTAGCTTAAATGGCACAAGAAGATAAATATCAAGATACATGCAATTAAAACAGTACTGCAATAGTGTAGTTGTCAAAGCATTCACCTTATGAGCAGTTATTCCTGGTTTGATTCTCACTCCAGTAAATTCCATTTTCCATGTCAAATCACTTTACGAATAATATTTTTTGTTGTATAACCTACTAAATAACATATATTTGTGAACTGGAGTACTCAATTAAATGCAGATTTGAGGTGTCATTGTAATAATGTAAAATCCACAGATAAATACAAGTGCCCCATACAGTATATGTACACATGAATCAGGAATACAAATCGAAGGTATGTTTAATGAATGATAAATCCATAGAGTGTCTAAATCCACCACCTTCCCAAGAACCATGTTACATTTCTGTCTAAATTAATGCAGGTGTAAGTGGGAGTAAGCACTTGTAAGCAGTAGTATGCGGGTATAAACCTGTTTGCGCGGGGGTAAGCAATGCACACACAGGGTAAGCAATATTGATGCTAACTCTCTGGAAGCATATTTGACTGGAGTTTAGCATTGCTTACCATCATACAAACCTGCTTACAATTGCTTAAAAGTGCCTTAGTCACTCTATCCAACAGCCGCTGTTCTGCCCAGCAACAAAATAAACAGCCCTTGAACCCAGGACCCTGTACACTATAGTCACAGTAGTTAACCAGTAAGCTATCAGAGTAATACATAAACTTGAGGTATCTCCAAACAGATCCTTACTACAGGAAAACCAAATTAACATGTGAAAGGAATCTATATACAGTTTTATGTTGTATAACCTACTACATAACATAAATATGTAAAATGGAGTACTGCATTAAGTCCAGATGTGAGGTGTCATCGTAATAAAGTGTTGAAATCCCACAATAAACACATGGACACCATACAGTGTATGTACAATATGAATCATGGATGACAAACACATATATAACATGTAATGAATGATAAATCAATGCCAAACAGCAAATAGTGTGCAAATTAAAAATTAAGCAATGCTAAGCATTGTACACCCCTGCTTACTAGGTGTAAACAATGTGTAGGCCAGCTAAATTGGTATACCCCTTTAAGTAATGCTACCCTTAGGTAAGCAGGTTTGTCCATAGCTTAGCATTTTCAAAACCATCCAATCATTGCAAAGTGTGGGAAATTGGCCCTATTTAAACCCCACAGGTGGGAATACATCTCATAACTGGTTGCAGCTTCCTCCTGTAGGCACTATGACCAGTTTGGGTGAAGGAATGCACTTCCGGATGCAGTGCTGGGGCATCCAGAAGTCTAAAGTCATGGCAGGACTCCTTGTTAAAAACCATGACCAGAGACTGCTGCAGGGCCAGTACCAGGGTTCCCAATATAAAGCCAAAGCCTGGGACTGTCTCACCAATGACCTCACCAGGGCCACTGGCATCCCTCAAACTGGTCAGCAGGTCAGGCATCACTATGCCGACCTGAAATGGAGAAAGAGGGAGCTCTTGGGTCAGTGGATCCAAGAGGCTAGGCAGGCGGGTGATGTCCCAGCCGTGTGTAAGTATCAGTCTACTACCTGTTTAATAATTGCCAGCTCATGTATATTATGGATAGGTATGATATTCCTCTTATGTCTTTGACAGTGGCAGACGAGTGTTCTGTGAATAGGGAAGCCCATGCCTGTAGCTTGCAGAGGTTGCATGGTGAGGCAGGTTAGTAATAATCTTGCATATACTGTCATAAGTAATAAATCTAAAATTAGTAGAAAGTTAATTGCCAGTATCAAACCTGTATTGTGTATGGCATGTACTGAATAAACCAGATAATATGGCAGGAAGAGTCTCATATAGGTTGTATGTAAATAAAAGGTTAACAGTCTGACAATAAAGGTCTAACTGCTGGACTGCTTGTGTTTCCTCTGGTATCATATAGTAATGTAGTGTAGTGTTGCAGTCTTTTAATAGTACTGTTGTATTAAGCACTGTTAGCCACACTATGCTATATAAATAAAATGTGTAGGAATGTCTGTATACACCTGTTGTAATCACAAGAGGCCATATTGTACAATGGAGAGAGACTTAGAAAACAGTGAAAAGATAGACAACAGAATCCAAATAGCACACTGAACTGAGACATGAAGTGTTGTATTTTTAGCACACACAGCCATGGTTCAAATTCTGGGAGTGGTAATAAGCTGTATGCAGAATCATACCCCACAACTGTAAAGATATCATCAGAAAGTCCAGATAATTGATGTAAGTCCCCTGCCTGTCACCCTGTCTCCCTGGCAAATCAGTGGGATGATCCCAGAAGTTTAGGCAGCAAATAATGACATACAACTGATTGTCAGACATCATAACTGTCAGAAATAAATCCATAAGAACAAACAAGTCACTCTAGCAACTCACCAAAGTGTTATGACAGTAATAAGCAAAGTATGTCCCAACTCCACACCCATGTTATGAAGCTATGACCAGAGTGTGTGCAGTAACAGAGTGAGACATATGTGCATAATAATAACATGGAATCTGGTAATATGTGTGGCAACATTCAGGTAGTGTTAACAAACATTCCCCCCACAGGTCAGTCAGATACAAAAACTGCGCCTAGAAATAAAAGATTGAAATCTTAGACTGGTACTGTTTAGTCTAGTATTGTATGGCAGTGTTAGTGTTGCAGTATCTCTGACTAATAAGGTATTACTCATCACTGTCATCCACACAGTGCTACATAATAAAACGATCTAGAAAACCCTGTATAAGAGTGTTGTAATTACAAGATCAGATTGTAAAACTGTGGGAGACTTATAGAAATAATTCAGAGAAAAGATACACAGCAAGTATCTATACAGCACATCCAACTGTGATGTACACTGTTTTATTTTTAGCACACACAGCCATGGTTCAAATTCTGGGAGTGGCAGTAAGCTGTATGCAGAATCATACCCCTCGACTTTACAGATCTGTCCCGAACATCCAGAGAATTGGCCCATATCTGCTGGCTGTTACCCTGTTCCCCTGGCATATAAGCATGCTAATCTCTGACATGTAGGCAGCATTTAGTGTCATATAACTGACTGTCAGGCCTGTAAATATTTGGAAAATGTCTATGAAAGCAAACCTGCCATTGTAAAACTCACCAAAAGTTTATGAGGGCAATAGTGACAATATGTCCTGGTTTCACCTGCATGTTGTCAAGACATGCCTAGAGTGTGTGCAATATGAGATGGAGAGGTGTGTGCATAACATCAACCTGGAATCTGGGAATATGTGTAGAAACAGTCAGGTAGTGTTAACAAACAATACCTCCACAGGTATACCAGGTAAGAGGTGTATACTGCAGGTAAAACACAGTTCATGTATATAGTTGTCTACAGCCATACCACTGTCCAAACTAAGGCCATAGAGTAGTGTAATAATACCTATAAGATACAGATCACAGCAGTGACTAGGAAAGTAATGAGAGCTATAGGGATATACAAGTTGTTAATTGACATCCCCCCCACCATATCTGCAACAGTAAACTAAATACACAACTCAATCGGTATTTGCACTATTAAATCTACTGTTGGGACATATTTCCTATTGCTTGATAAATACTGACATTTTTTCTATGCATGTGCCATGTTGAAATACTCCCACATTGGTGGCATGCTGCCATCAATGTGCCTGCATGCTGTTGTAATGGCCACTGTGGCTCCATATATGCATGTGTTCTGTTTGCTATGCAACTCTTCCATATCTGGTGTTTTGGGTTAATGAGAATATCTATGCATGCTGTTAAACCTAATCCTGGAATGTGTTGACTATTACTAACCCACATATGTTTTAAAATTGAAACACCATAGCACATTTGGGAAGGCCGGTCCCAGTAGACCCAACTCTCCCACCTCATCTGGCCATGGCACCAAGCACCAGCATGACTGGGGCCCACCCCAGGGCTTCCTTGTCTGTTGGCCCTGCACCACCTTCAGGTGGAACTGCCTCAGGGGTCAGGATACTGTCACCCATCATCAGGTCTGGGGTCTGGTGCATAGGGAGTTTGGAAATCTGCTACTCCAGCTTGAGGGCCATGTGGTGCAACTATAGGATCAGCCTGCCCCTCCTACTCAGCCTCTGGCACAGCCACCTTCGGGGCCAAAAAGGTGCAGTGGTGACTACCTATGGGTGGGGACCTCAGTCCCACTGTTTCCACTAGGAGGCTCATAGGCTTCTGACTTCCAAACACCCCTCCACATCCAAGGTGTTTACACCCCACATGTGTCATATACCACCCCTGTATGCTGTCTTGTCTGTCTTGTCTGTTATCCTACCCAACCTACCTGCCCAAATATACCTAATATCCTTCCCCAACATCCCACTCTCACCTTAAAAAAGGGCAATCTGTTCCCCTCCAAAGAAAATCTCGTCCAATACACAGCTGTTCATTTCACATACGTGTCCACTGGAGACATGTAATCTGGTCTAATTGGCTTCACAGCATATTATTGTTGTCCTCACCCCTCTCTCAGGGGTATGAGTGTCCAAATCTACCTACAAATCTACCTCCAAATCAGTGTATATGCACAGCTGTTGTTGTAGAAGAAATGGGCAGCTACGGACCTTCCCTACACCCATCCTGCACATCCCTAGCTATTTTCCTTACTGTCTTTCCCTCTTTGTGCCCCTTTTACACCACTTTCCTATCAACTCTTTTTCATTTCTTTTAAAGAAATTAGCACAGGGGTAAGTGAGAGTAAGCACTTTTAAGCAGCAGTAAGTGGGTTTAACCTTGTTTGCACAGGGGTAAACAATGCCTACACAGGTTAAGCAATTTGGAAGATAACTGAGTATAAGAAACTAACCGGAAGTTAGCAGTCCTTACCTTCATGCAAACCCATGCAAACCCACTTACAATTGCTTAAAAGTGCCTTAATCTCTCTGTATCCAATGGCCCTTGTTCTGCCCAGCAACAAAATAAGCAGCTTTTGCAAGGATTGAACGCAGGACCCCACACACCATAGCCAAAGTGGTTTACCACTAAGCCATGTCAAATATACAAACCCCTGCTGTTTTCACAATCATCCAGCACAGTCATTCAACAGTACAGGAAATGTATTTATACATGCAGATGTTAGATATATACATACATATATATATATATATATATTATATATATGTGTATAAACAGATATATATCTATAGATATAAAAGAGAACATAACAAATACATATATGACCAAAGCCACCATTAATGGGAGGGTCCGAAGCTAAATACCTCTTGTAAGTATTGATATCACCCCCCTCCCCCACAGCAAAACAGATCTGCCCTGCAACACAGTAACAACTGTGGCAAGTCCCATACCCAGGACCTTACACAACATGGCCAGAAGACGTTAATAGTAATCCATCCCACCTGTATGATGTCAGGATGGTATCAATAACATATGCAGTACAGTCTGGCTACCATAAGGAATGTACAATGTGGAAGCAATAAACATTCCAAAGATACATATGCGCACACACATATATGCAGATACATATATATATATATATATATATATATATATATATATATATATATATATATATATGTAAATACACATAAACACATATATTTGTATAGGAAGATACATATTTAAAGGGTGCACAGCATATTGAACAGCCAGTATTCTTATAGTTGCCACCTTTTCAAATGGAAAGTGTATGATTCACTCATACAAAAGACAATTATTGCATGAAACATATACCCACAAAGAAGTCAAAGAATATGACACCACACACAGGTTTGCATACATAAGAAATTTTTATTTGTGTACTATTACCACTGTATATGCCATGCCATACATCTGTTAGGTCTTTGAAATACATACTGAGTAATGCAACTCTCAAGCAGATCATTTTATACAGTAATCCGAAAGCATAACATATGTAGCTCTCCAGGCCAAAGCCTTCAAGTAGTACAACAGTAAAGAAAGACTGGGCCAGAGGATAACAATCAATCTACAGTAAGTAACGCAGATCTAGTTGAGCAGCCTCAAATTCACTTTGTACTCAACCCCTAGGAGGAAAAGAATTAAGTTGCTAAAATGAGGATGTATCTATTACATAACAAAGCTTAACTGAAAACATCATATCACACTGACAAACAGAACAGTCTGTATGACAGTAAGCACTAGGCCACCAATGTTCCCAAGGTGAAATGTATGGAAATGTACAGTCATATACCTTAAGGCGGCTTACTACGGTATCCTTCACATGTTGTAACCGTCTAGGTTATATATGGTGCATACCCCTCCCCCATAGACTGACTTACAGGGGCATATAACACTGTTACATACACTGACCTCTGGACTACAGAAGGGCACACATGTTTTGTGTAGCTATAGCCCACATATGAATGGAACCTACCCCACAGTATGTGTGGGGACCACAACAGCACTGGAATGATGGCAGGAATGGCAGCACAACACAGGCCCCTCCATAACAACCCCTTACTGCATGTCATATGGACAAAGCCTGGCATATGGGTGGAGGACAGAGGCTGGAACACAGGCCCATATGTGAAATAGTGTTGTCATACACCAAGCAAGTTGCTGGTGTTACAGGATAGTCTGAAACATACCCTCAGGAATATGAAGTCAGAAACACAAATGGATGTAGCCATTTACTGATAGCATTCAACACACACATTGCCAGTGATATATCTGACACAAGACCTGTGTGGTGGACAGACAAACCATAACAGGCACTCCTCTGGCCATCATGTAGCTAAGCCCACAGTTGAGAGCTATGAAGACAGACTGTATTCCATGTTAAACTAGTATGTACATACAAACCCTGTAACACTGGTGCTATACAATGCATATAACAACACTCTGTTTGTAGTTCTGGAACCTCCTAAAATATGTAGCTGGCCTGAGTCTGCAAGTCCTCTTGTAAGAGGTATCACTACCTGCTGTCTGTAAACCTGCTGTCCACACACAGGAAAGATGTTCTCCATGCAGGAAAGGTAAAGGGACCATGCCCATATGACATAGGAATTTATAGTAGTGGGTTGCCATGACAGTGGTAATTGGAAGTAGTACACAGCATGCTGCATGCAGGTAGCAAGTGGTGGACACTGATTGATGCAGAGGCCATCACCTGATCATGTGCATCACCTACAAAATCCATGCTGCAATCTATTCAAAGCAGCTCAATCCATTTAGTGGAGAGAGACTGAGATAGAGAGAGAAAGCAAAAAAAAAAGCAAATACAACAAACAAAAAAAGAAAAACACATCCGTCCAGCAATCCCCACATCAAGCTATCTAGAAGAGACATCATTCCCACAGCAGGGTATGTGAAGTATATATGCATGTAATTGAATGTAGTACTTGATCCCATAATAATGGGATAGATAATGTGGAATGATTTATATGTGCCATCAGGTGTTGTTGTTGTAATGATGTCCAGCTGAACAACTGCTATGGACACTAGTGTCTGTCCCTGTGGGCAGTCGGCCATACCTGTCAACTGTGCAGATCAGCACTGACTGACAAGATGTAAGCCACCATACTGTGTGTTGTATAATGCAGGACATGTATATTAGTGTGACTAATAACTGGTGATGGAAGTAATGCCGTTATGATGGACATGTGGGTTTAAGAGCCCACCACTTGCAGAAAGTCATATTAATGTGTAATGTAGCGTGCAGAAATGCCATAGGTGTGTAATAGGCTTACCTGCAAGCTGTCCCTATATATATATCCCCTAATGTTAGGCTGTGTTCATATGTGGCACCTGTCTGTGGTATAGCAAGGCAGAACAGTGCAGCTGTGCAGGAAGGAGAGTTAGAGAGTGTGCACCTGATGTCTGAATGCACCATATATATGTATGACTACAGATATACCGACACCTATATGTATATGTATATATATATATATATATATATATATATATATATATATATATATATATATATATATATATATATATATATATATATGGTCTATATTAAATGCCCGAACATCCAAAATGTCGAACATTACATGGTCAAAACCAAATGTTCAATATTTGGATGTTCAAACATCAAATACAAAAAAAGTAAAAACATAAAAAAACACTTTAACAGCATAGGTAGGGGGCACACCCCCTGCACCCCCCCCACCCCCCTACTTAAATATACCAACTCAGAGTCCGCACTTCAGTGCAGAAAATGGAAATTCTCCCTCTCTGCACCATATAGCGCCATTGAAAGTCTATCTTCAAACACTCAAAATTTCGAATGTTTGGTCTGGACCATGTAACATTTGAAATTTTGAGCGTTCGAAGGTTTGACAGGTATCCGATATATATATAAATAAATATATATATATATATATATATATATATATATATATATATATATATATATATGTAACTCATAATATATATCTACACACACACACACACACACACACACACACACACATATATATATATATGTGTGTGTGTGTATGTCTACATACACACACACACACACACACACACACACACACACACACACACACACACACACGTATATAAATACATGTCCCCTACTTTTGCATGACAGTGCTGCATGATATGTTTGAGGGAACATCATACAAATCAATACACACACACACACATATATATATATATATATATATATATATATATATATATATATATATATATATATATATATATATATATACAGCAGTAATTGTGTGCAAAATGGACAGTTATGTCAGGTATGAACCCCATGTTGGGAACACATTGTCCTTGTTTGTGAATATGGGATTGGTAATTTGGGGAAGGATAGCAGGTATATTTGTGGAGGTGGGTTGGGTTAGAAGATAGAGAAGACAGCCTACAGGGGCGATATATGTCACATGTGGTGGGTAAACACCCTGGATGGGGAGTGTCATCTGTGATGTGAAAGCCCCATGAGCCCCCATATGGAAACAATGGGACCAAGATCCCCACCCATGGCCAGTCACAACATCAGCTTCATGGCCGTGAAGGTGCCTGGGATGGAGGCTGAGCAGGAGGAGCATGCAGACCCTGTGAGTGTGTACTGAGGGCCTCAAGGTGCTGTAGCACATCCCCCAAGTCTCTGTGGAGTTCCTTTGCACCAGACCCTGGACCTGACTTCAGGTGACAGGATCATGTCTGTGTGTGCTCCCGAGGGGGGCAAACACCATCCCCTGAGGTGGTTTCACCTGAAGGAAGTACAAGACCAGGAGATGAGGAGGCCCCAGGGTGATGTGGCCTGGTAACATGGCCAGATGAGGTGGGAGGGGTGGTTCTGCCGACAACTGTTCCCTAAACATGGTATTGTGTCACTGTTATAGAACATATGTGGGTAGTAAAAGTCTACACAATCCCGGAACATGTCAAACAGCTGCATAGATATCCTCAATAACACAGAATGTCAGATGTGCAGCAATCACATAGCAAGCCTACCACAGGCATATATGGAACCATAGTGGCCCTGACAATGGCATGCAGGTGAAATAGTCCATAACAGGCCAGCAATGATAGTGTCCACACAGGGAACATGGCTACAAACATATAGCACAAAGGGTGGTAAAATATGATATATGTCCTAATGGTAGGTATTCTGTAGCCATACCTATTGAGTTGTGTGATCAGATTGTTGTTGCAGATATGGTGTGGGGGGGGGGGACAGAGATGAGTATTAAAAACTATGATAACCTTGCTGTATGAAGTCCTCAGAACTGTTTCGATCTTTATGTCTTTCAGGCAAGATGTCCAGGGAGAGGCTTCCTATTTATACAACAGAGGAGAAGGACATCATCATCTCACACCTGTTGCAGCACTACCAGGTGTTGTTCAGCTGAACAGCCCATGAGCAGTAGGAGTGGGCCACCCTGTGGAACGATCTTGTCCACAGGGTAAACAATTTCAGCCTGCATAACCGCTGTTATGAGCAGGTCTAGCATCGTTGCACAGACATACTTCGCAGTGCCTATCGGCGTGCTGCTGCAGTCAGGGGAGATCAGCTTGCAATGGAGGGGCATGCCATCTAGGCTCCCCAACACATGTTGAGGAGTTCCTTGCCAGACATGAGGCACCGGCCCGCCCGCACACACAACACCTAGTGGAGAGCATAGTGGAGGTGGGTGCTACCCACACAATGGCAGAGGAGCATGCAGGTAAGGCCACAGGGCACATCAGTAGACCACTGCTGCATATCCATCTGCATCTGTACAGTTAGATCATGCATATGTGAGATGACATATATATATAGTCTGTTGCTGTGTAATAGTAATAAACAGATTGCATAATCTGTAGTATTGTGGGCTTGTACTGTTGATGTACTGTAATGCTGCACCCACCCTGTACTAATGCCACAGCTGTGGCTACTGACATCACATCTCTCACACACTTATGTAGATCCCTATGGTATACCTCTAAGGCAGCAGCCTGTAGCTGGTGAGTATGGTGTTTGCTCAGGTTTGCCAATACACCGGTCATGTTATGGCCATGGTATATTCCATGCACACATTTAACACACCTACCCATAATGCATGCTGTACATGTTCACGTATTCTTGCTGTTAACTGCATTGCATCACAGTGGTCATCATGATGGTGTATCTGAAGGGTATGTCATACTCCTGCAATATAACTAACATCCTGTAATTGCATAATGTGTGCACCGAGATGAACATAATGGTGGGCAAATGGCCTGCAGTAGGGACATGTGTGAAACATCACCCTTATACAGTGCTACAACAGTGTATATACCAATATTACAATGGCAACTGTTACAGATCTACACTATGGCATATCACAATACTGCAGTCCACATCCCTTACAACCTGCAATTTGGTCCTAACATGAGCAATGAGTGTGTAATATGGAATTGTATGTTAGGGCAGCAAATATGGGGAATACATACCTTCACAAACACTGGAAGCATATGTGTGCACACACTCCAGATAAAAGATAGTGGAAGCAGCTGTTGAGGTACTGACAGCATGCATTTTTCATGAGAATGGATCTTCCAGCAAGTACACATCCCCAGTGTCACACCAAGAAATGGTCTGCTGTCCAAGACATTTGGCCATCAAATGTGCCCACTTACCTGCAACAGAGGCAGCCGTGGCTTGCACACATCTTACATGCCATGGTGTGGACCCTATATTTAACAGGTAGCACCCAGGAGTTGGATATGTAGCCATACCTCACCAATGCATATACCATGGCAAACAGTGCAGACAGTCATGTATGTGGTGAGGATGTATGGGACAGGAATAATGTAGGAAATAAACAGATGGCCATCCATGACAGATGATGTCACATGTAGCAAACTGGTCATGCAGGCTGCCTAGTAACATGCCACAACACCGAAGGGGTTGCAGGAATGTCTAGCAAGTACTAGCTGCGCGGTACCCATGTCAGCAATTGCTTGGACTCTGCAAACATGTGGCCCATGGATTAGGGTAATCAGATGAGACAGTTGTACCACAGGAAACATCAGCCAGACCTCTCTACAGGTAGTGTATGCATAACAGAAAAGGTCCCAAAAGGCATGCATTGCAATGTGTACCGGTGTACCAAGACTACATTGGAAACCTACAGACAGTATCAAATAAGATACATGTGCTGCACAACCAACACCTCACCCCTCCTCAGGCCCACCATCCCCATCTGTACCATGCTGGTGCCAGCGTACACCTGCATGTTTGCCATTCATTAGCTGGGACTAGGCTGCTACATGTAGTGTTCAGTGTTTGGGACACTGCAAACTGACACATGTGTAGGCCATAGTTGTCAAGCATCTGCTAAAAGGCTGAAGGTAGGGAGGGGGTGTCATTATGACACAACAGTGCACTGCAGCAGGGATCCAAAGGATGCTATGAATGGCTGTATCTGCACACAGCCAGGGTCAGGAACTGTGGAAGACATAACCCTGACTCCACAGCAATAGTGATGGCAGTGTATGAACTCCAAGGGTTGTACACATCAGTTGACCTTGCAATCATGCAGAGTTGGGGGACATGTGTAGGGCAGACTGACCAAATACTGGCAAATGCAGATGGCTCATGCTAGTATACCTCTGCCAAGAATAGTGACTGCTGTAGTACATATAACAATAGGTGCAACAAACCGTCATGATAAGGGTGTTCACAGATATGCACCCACGGAGTGTATGCATCACGGTCAGCATCTGCACACCTAACACATTGCTTAGACACTGCATGTGAATGTACAGGACATATGTCACATATCAGGTTCATGTAATATTAACATATGCAGTAATGTGGTCGCATGGCATATCAAGGAAGAGGGCATCATATCAATAAGGGTGTGTACACTCCCCATAGCCATGGTAAGGTTTGACGGTTGTCAGTGCAATTGTATCATATTGGTCATACATGCACCGCTGATGATGACATCTGCAAATCAGACATCAGGCATTCACAAATGACATCTGTCCACATATCATTCCAGGTATATGTAGGACAAACACATAAGGGTTGCAAGCAGCAGAGCAGACATAACTGACACAGTAATACACATTCAGCAATGGTGTGTACACCTGTGAGGTATGGTGCTCAGTACATGGCAGGGTGCTGAACAGGTGCACGGCAATACTGTGTTCATGGGTGCAGTATTTTCCAGGGGAAGGGGCATCACCTACTAACACAGCCAATGCAACACACACATGGATACTGTTATGAGCATGGATTACCTATAGCTGCACTGCATGCGGTTGAGTACCATATGTTACGCATATTGACAGATGGCTAATGGGAGGTCTGTGTGTAATGTCTTCATGCAACCTCACCTGTAAGTGTGTGTGTGTGTGGGGGGGGTGTTTTGTCTGTAATGAAATCTGGTGGAGTGGAGGGGAGATGATGTATGTAGGATGTGTATGTGTGTATGTGTGTGTGTGTGTGTGTGTGTGTGTGTGTGTGTGTGTGTGTGTGTGTGTGTGTGTGTGTGTGTGTGTGTTTGTGTGTGTGTCCATGTATGCACATGTGTGATTGTGGGGTTGTTCATATGTCTTGACTTCCCTTTGAAATTGTGCAGTACATGGACATGGACTGACACATGAGACACCAGGAATACTTGTTTGATATGTAATCTCAGGACAGCTAATAGTATAATACGGTCTGTAGCATGGAACATGCATTGGGAGGGAAACTAGACACCAGGTATACTGTTATAATTGCAATCAGCAGAAAGGTGAAAGAATACCCATGTATGCAGCTTTACAGATGCATTGGGGAATTACTAAACAATACCAGTGAGTGTATCCAAATATTACTGTTGTCCACATAATAAGTTAATAGAGCAACAGATCTTGCATCTACTGAGCAATAGTTACTTATGACACTCCAGGCGTGACATTATTGAGTGACTGTAGTAGTCCATAACATATGGGGGCCATGCTCACGATGTCTGGAAAAACCCAGTGTGAACACTGGATGACAGCAGTGAGTCCTTGTAAAACTGACTCCAATCAATTCAAAGAGGTAATGGAGTAACAGGTCATATTTTGTGATCACTTGTCTAAACAATTAGAAGAATGATACGTTAATGATTGGTATTAATGAGTGTAAGTTTCCAAGTATGATGCAGGATGGGGAACTTAAGAGAATAAACTTGGAACAGTCTGTAAACTCAGGGACAGGTAGGTATTATGGTAGAATGTCAGGGTGTGTGTGTGTGTGTGTGTGTGTGTGTGTGTGTGTGTGTGTGTGTGTGTGTGTGTGTGTGTGTGTGTGTGTGTGTGTGTGTATGTGTGTGTGTGTACTGTTAAGCAATGGTGTACAGGTCTTAAAGTGCATTTTGTTTTCCCCTCACAGTGGCGAGGTGGGTTAGGGTCCCTCCTGCAGGCAATCTGATGTTGGTGTCCATACAGACACTGAAAATGATGATAGGTGTGTTGAGGCACAGGCTGGGTTGTTAAAGGCCAAAACTGCGCCATCGCTTGACATCCTCCTGTTATCCACCCCATCCCCGCACACAGTCACAGTGCCTATAGATACCCCATCACCAGTAGCCATAGCAGAGGGACTTTTGGCGGTTGGTGGTAGTGCACAGGACAGTGTGGTATCTATGGCTGCTGTGTCTGGACACAGTCTGGCAGGGTACCACATAGGCAGATGTACAGGGGTTCTCACGGAAGGGCTGCTAGTCATCATGCTCCTGGCAGAAGTGCCACATCTGGTACCAACACATGCATGTTTCAGGCTGTCATGGAGGCACAAGCACATATGGAATGGTACAACAGACATGGTCTGAGGCTGCAGAGGGCTGCTCTTTCAGCTGTAAGTGACAACATCCGTGATCTTGCAGGTGCCCTTCATTATTTTACAGAGGTCATAAATAGATGATGGGGTGAGATGGTAGGAATCCTCGACTGTGGGTTGTCCGTGCTAGAGCATGTGGTGGGAGTGGTGCGATGGCCACATGGATGTAGGCCAGCTACACCAACATCTGGAGGTCGACGTGGATATGCAAGGACACCAAGCCGCTCCTGTAGTGGCAGTACTAGCCCCAGCACTGCAGGGGGCACTGTCCACACCACACTACAGCAGGCCATGTGCACGTGGCCCTGGCCAGTCCCCAAGGGACCTGGTACCAGCGGATATATGTCATCATCAGGGGAGAGTAGCATATCAAGGCTTGTACCTGGACATGCCTGTGGAACCACTGGGAGGCACAGTTCTTGTGTCCATGGCCAGAGGCAGGGAATTACACACCCTGCTAGTTATGGTCTGCAGCTGTTCAATAAACACCTGTATAGGGCAGCCACATGGCAAAGCTGTGTGCATGCATGCTCACACACAATACAAACACACCCAAGGCAACAACATACCTACACAAACCACATCACCACGGCCATATCAGTAATTAAAATGCCTCAGTCACACACATGGTGTCAAATGTATGGCCCAGCCTAGGTCTCTGGCAAACCAACAACACACCCTTTGCATATGATGATACCTGTGCTACATCCCTGTCATCCATGACATCGATGCAGGGGCAGGTTAATATGGTTCTGATGCACACGGTGACTGTACTACAGTGTACCAATGTACTGCTGTGTAACATGTTGTCAGCAGTAACATTTAATGCTTACATGTCAGGTAGTGTAGCTGTCCAG